>NW_022610115.1:0-61437 GCF_000309985.2 Brassica rapa
ATGTGTGGGCGGTTCAATCTGATCTTAAGTGACCGTTTGGGATACTTGGAGGGAAAGGAAGATTCAAATGGATAAGGTGAGCTGTTGTATGAGCTGGAAAGGTCAAGGTGCTTTACCTTTACAGCCTTGACTCATCTTATCCATCCAATTCAAATGAAGCAATCTGAGCCCTTTACCTTGAGTCAAATCGCCAGCTAGCTCCAGCCACATCAAGACCAGTCTTCTCTCATCCTCACCATCCATTTTATCTTGTATTTACAGCCTTAGGATCTAGGTTTGTGATCTGAGTGTGTAAAGGCATATAGCCTCTTATCATCATTTTGTAATCTCTTAAGGGAGTAAGGGGATTTCCCCTCTCCACTTCATGAATGATAAACTTGTTCTTGAATCTAAAAACCCTAATCTCTAATCTCTTATTCTCCTAATCTCAGTCTCTTAATCTCTGTTCCTAAGTCTCTTATTCTTCATAAACACTCTCACCAATCTCTCTTTCTAAATTACCTAGAGCAAGCTCTCATCTTTCTCCATTGGAGTTTATACACACACATACAACCAGAGAAGAGAACTCTACAAACTCATAAACAGCATCTATGGGAAGATGCTAGATGCCTCACACACTTGGAGAAGCTCATTGGCCGGATTCAAATATAGGCTCCTCCTCCTTTTGACTTCACATGCTTTCCTTATCCTTTGTGATCGAAAACCCTAAGCTCATCTTACTATATATTGTAACCCAAGATCATTAATAAAGATTAGATAGTTCTAAACAATCTTTCTCTTTACTCATTTCACTATGATTCTCCATTAGTCTCTAAGTTATCTCTTAATCTCTTATTCTCCTTCTTTAATCCTTTCTAAACTCAGTTAATCCTTTACATTCCTAAAAGTCATATGGTATCAGAGCCAGGTTGATTACAATCTGAGTTCGTGAGTGATTCTCTTAAGGATTCAAGTTTGAAACTTTAAGAGAACAAGTGAGTGTGTTTGAGAGTTTCTTGAGAGTTCAAAAGCTCAAGGTGTTTTGTGTGTGTCTTGGTGGTCCGTGGGAGGTTCATTTGAAGACTCAAGAGTGAATCTGTGTTCTAGAGAGCAGCGTGGGTTCTCAGTACAAGATCTAACCGGTTGTTCAAGCTATAGACGTCAAGCTGTTCAAGATGGAGAGTGGCATGAAGATGAAGGTCGCGGTGACATTCAAAGGAACCAACTACCTAGTCTGGTCTAGGATGGTGAAGACTGCTGTGGGAAGCAAGGGTTTGTGGAAGCATATCACATCTGGTGAGGCTCCAAAGGTGATTACTCAGGGGGGTGAAACGGAGAGTCCCGAGGAGAGTGTTGTAGAGAAGTGGCAACAAGAAGACATGATGGTTATGTGAGTCCTTCATGCCTCTTTGGAGCCGGCTATACTAGATGCTTATAGCTACTGTGAGACAGCCAAGGAGCTGTGGGATACTCTACAGAAAGTGTATGGAAACACTTCTAACCTGAACCGAGTGTTTGAAGTCAAGAAGGCAATCAATGGGTTAACTCAAGATGACACGGAGTTCACTAAGCACTTGGGGAGGTTCAGGTCTCTTTGGTCTGAGTTGGAGATGCTGAGGCCAAGCACGGTTGATCCAGAGCTTCTAAATGAGAGACGCGAGCAGGACAAGGTCTTTGGGTTGCTGCTCACGTTGAATGCAAACTACAGTGGTCTTATCCAGCACATGCTATGGTCTGAGAAGCTGCCTGACCTTGAAGAGGTGTGCGCTAAGATACAGAAGGAGCAGGGCTCAATGGGTTTGTTTGGAGGCAAGGGAGACTTATCTCTTGCAAATGCTGTGCAACCTGACCGGGAAGAGCCTCCACAAGCCAACAAAGCTGGTTACAACAAGTATGAGGATAGGAAGTTCAATGGGAACTGTGATCACTGCAAGAAGCATGGACACAAGAAGAGTCAGTGCTGGATACTGATGTGACCTTGTTCAGGAACAAGCAAATCAAGAGAAGTCCAAAAAAAGAAAGGCTCACCAAGAAAATACAAGCCAATGTCGTATAATATATCAATCTGACGGCAATTCAGAGACCGTCGATCATGCAAAAGGATGCGACCAGCCAAGGAATTCTGCGAACACAATTTCCAAAATTCAGTCAACAGTCTTGGTCTTTGGTCAAGTCAATATTCCTAGTCAAGTCTTCATAGTTTTAAGAGCTTTATAGTTTCAAGGATTGACTAGATTATTTAATTTTATAGATTGCCTATTATATAAAGGTTTGCTTTGTATTGTTTTTATTGATTCAACCCTTTTAATAAAAATCTACTTTTTAAATTTGTTGAATCCTTTGTTCTTTGGAACATCGTAATGCTACGAGAGTGATCTCCGTAAGCACGGTCTTGTTCACTAGTGGGGCTGCCTCTCACAGACTAAGACCAACCCAGCAAGTATCTGGCCTTCCGCAGCCTTATACTGAAGAACCATCGATCCACCTTTCCTTTAATCCATCTTTGGGTCAAAGCTTATCCTTTTCACCAACCTTCGAGTGCATTCCTTGGGAGATTTTCTATTATTTGGTATCAGAGCACACTTGAGGGTTCGGCGTTCACTTTTGTCATTCATCATTCTCATCTTTCCATCTTCTACAAAAAAAAAAAAAAAAAAAAAAAAATCCACGAGAAAACAAGAGATCATTCCATCTGAAGTTAAACCGAGACTGCTCCTCCATCTCTCGTAATGGCTCTAGGAGATTGCTTCTCCAAAAGCAACCTGTTTTGATCACTAGTGGGGCTGCCTCTCACGGTCACAGGTTCTAAACATTAAGTCGGATTTGAGGGCAAATCCTTTTGAAGGAGGAGGGGATGATGTGACCTTGTTCAGGAACAAGCAAATCAAGAGAAGTCCAAAAAAAAAAAGGCTCACCAAGAAAATACAAGCCAATGTCGTATAATATATCAATCTGACGGCAATTCAGAGACCGTCGATCATGCAAAAGGATGCGACCAGCCAAGGAATTCTGCGAACACAATTTCCAAAATTCAGTCAACAGTCTTGGTCTTTGGTCAAGTCAATATTCCTAGTCAAGTCTTCATAGTTTTAAGAGCTTTATAGTTTCAAGGATTGACTAGATTATTTAATTTTACAGACTGCCTATTATATAAAGGTTTGCTTTGTATTGTTTTTATTCATTCAACCCTTTTAATAAAATCTACTTTTTAAATTTGTTGAATCCTTTGTTCTTTGAACATCGTAATGCTACGAGAGTGATCTCCGTAAGCACGGTCTTGTTCACTAGTGGGGCTGCCTCTCACGGACTAAGACCAACCCAGCAAGTATCTGGCCTTCCGCAGCCTTATACTGAAGAACCATCGATCCACCTTTCCTTTAATCCATCTTTGGGTCAAAGCTTATCCTTTCACCAACCTTCGAGTGCATTCCTTGGGAGATTTTCTATTAGATACTCCATCCCCACTTGAAGCCGGCTAAGTTCATGAAGGAGAGAGAGGCAAAAGCTCACATGACTGAAGGATCAAGTGGAGCAGGGCCATCCAACCGTGGAGCTGAAGTGGAGAACCGTGAAGGAGATGGAAAGGCTTTGGTGACCTATACTGGAGCTATCAACCCCCGAGGCAATGATCAAGACTTCATCAGGAGATCCGAGATGGATGCACTCATCAAAATGCTCAGGATAATGGTAACATTCATGGGTATTCATTTGGTGCTTCTATGATTGCTAGAACTATAGAAATGACTCCTAATGTGGCTGAGATTGCTAGGATTGATAGTAAGATTGGAATTGAGCATTGCATTGATAGAAATGCTAGGATGAATGCATATAGATCACAGATTAGCATCTGCCATAGTGCTAGCAATACATCCAAACCATTGATTATAGATTCAGGTGCATCTCATCATATGATTAGTGACACCAACCTGATTAAGGATATAGAACCTACTAATGGATGTGTTATGATTGCAAATGGGGATAAGATACCTATTAAGGGAATAGGAACTTAAAGCTATTTGATAAGAACACTAGAGCATTTTACATTCCGGAATTCACATCAAACCTACTTTCAGTTAAGAAATGCACTACTGATTTGAATTGCAATGTTATATTCAGTCCTAATGATGTGAAGTTTCAGGATATTGAGAGCAGCCAATTGATTGGAAAAGGAGTTACAAAGGGAGACTTATACATGCTTGAGAAGCTTGATCCTGTTTCCAATTATAACTGCTCATTTACTTCTGCTTCTAGTTTGAATAAAAATGCATTGTGGCATGCTAGATTAGGTCATCCCATGAGAGGGCTTTAAACTTGATGTTACCAGGTGTGGTTTTTGAAAATAATAAGTGTGAGGCTTGCATTTTAGGCAAGCATTGTAAGAATGTGTTTCCAAGAACATCTACTGTTTATGAAAACTGCTTTGATTTGATTCATACTGATGTGTGGACTGCACCTAGTTTTTCTAGAGATAATCATAAGTACTTTGTCACATTCATTGATGAAAAATCTAAATACACCTGGTTAACACTCATTCCATCAAAAGATAGGGTGATAGATGCATTCAAGAACTTTCAAGCTTATGTGACTAACCATTATCATGCTAGGATTAAAATTTTGAGATCAGATAATGGAGGAGAGTACACAAGCTATGCGTTCAAGAGTCATCTAGATCACCATGGAATCCTTCATCAAACAAGCTGTCCCTACACACCACAACAGAATGGTGTAGCTGAGAGGAAGAACAGGCACTTGATGGAAGTGGCTCGGTCACTGATGTTCCAAGCTAATGTACCTAAGAGATTCTGGAGTGATGCTGTATCCACTGCGTGCTACCTAATCAACAGGATGCCTACAAAGGTGTTGAAGGATCAAGCACCATTTGAAGTTCTGAACAAGCGCAAGCCATCCTTGGAATACATGAGAGTGTTTGGATGCTTATGCTATGTTCTAATACCAGGAGAGTTGAGGAACAAGCTAGAAGCAAGAAGCAGAAAGGCAATGTTCATTGGCTACTCAACAACTCAAAAAGGATATAAGTGTTATGATCCAGAAGCTAGAAGGGTGCTTGTATCTAGAGATGTGAAGTTCATTGAAGAAAGAGGATACTATGAGGAGAAGAATCAAGAAGATTTGAAGGATCTCACATCAGATAAGGCTGGAGTCTTAAGAATCATTTTGGAAGGTCTCGGTATCAAGATGAACCAGGACCAATCCACAAGAAGTGGAAGACAAGAAGAGAGCTCAACTGCACCAAGTGGAGCTGCTCAAACACCTCACCTTGATCATGAGGGGGGAAGTGAACCTGAAACTCAAGAAAATGGCCAAGAAGGAGTCGGCTTGAGTGAGGAAGGAGGAGAGTTCAACTCAGGTTCTCATCATCAAGGTGAGCAAGACCAAGGAGAGGAAGAACATCAGAGTGAAGCACAAGAACCGACTACACAAGATGAGCCGGTTCAAGAGCAAGAACAACCAGTATTGAGGAGAAGCACAAGGCTGAGAAAGGATCCTTCCTCTTGGGTAAACACGCGAGTGTACTACAATGCCCAAGCTGTGGAGCATCCTTCTCAAGTCGTGTGTTCATTTGCTCAATACCCTGAAGAACATTGCGCCTTCATGGTTAACTTGGATGAGAATTACATCCCAAGAAGCTATGAGGAAGCAATCATGGATAAAGAATGGAAGGAGTCAGTTGGAGCTGAGGCAGGAGCTATGATCAAGAATGATACATGGTATGAGAGTGAGTTACCAAAAGGGAAGAAGGCTGTGACTAGTAGATGGATATTCACAATCAAGTATAAGGCGGATGGAAAGATTGAGAGGAAGAAGTCAAGGCTGGTTGCAAGAGGTTTCACTCAAACTTATGGAGAAGATTACATAGAAACCTTTGCGCCAGTAGCTAAACTACATACAATCCGGATTGTGTTAAGCTTGGCTGTGAATCTTGGATGGGGGTTATGGCAAATGGATGTGAAGAATGCCTCTCTACTGTTGAAATGAGTTGATCAATATGTGAGAAGATGGCTTAGGGAGTTAAGGATGTGAGAATGTGGAGGCAAAGGGAAGGAAGGTTAGGGATCGACCAGGCCGTACAAGAGGCCGTACTGGCCGTACCGTCCGTACTGTCCGGGTCGATCCATAACTCGGCCAAGAAGAGAAGTTACCCGGGTAAGAGAGGTAAACGGCCAAAGGGGATTTACCATAGAAGATATGACTGTTTGGATGGATAGAGTGAACGCGGCTTATCCTGACAGTCTGGCACAGGCTGTAAAGGCAAAAGGAGTCTCACCCAAAGATGCCTTAAGCGTGTGATCATCCCCATTGGTTTACATTCAAATTAAAGCAACCTTATCCTTGACCTCACATGCTTAGTGCTTCTGAATACCCTAATGTCTCTCTCTATATATTGTAAACTCTGTCTTGATTAATGATTAACACGAGTTCATCATGTTTCTCTTCTACATTTCATAAATCATCTCATCTCACTTTAATCTTTCTCTAAATCTCTCAATACCTGTTCAACTCTCTAAAATCATATGGTATCAGAGCCAGGTTGGCTTTGGTATTGAGATTTAGAGTGTTCTTCAGCTTCAGTTCATACTAGTTCATACTTTCTTTTCGGTTCTAACAAAGCAAGATGGAGGGAAACTACAAGGTCATTACGGTTCCTGTTGCGTTGAAGGGTGGTAGTAACTACCTGTTGTGGTCAAGGCTGGTGAAGACAGCCATTGGGAGGCTAGGGCTGTGGAGTCACATCACGGATGATGCAACCAAGCCAGTGGCTAAAGACGGAGAAGGAGATGAGGGTGTGGGAGATCAAGTTGCTGCGGCCGAGAAGAAGTGGATTCAAGAAGACTTGATGGTGCTTTCAGTGCTACAAGGGTCCCTTGAAGAGCATCTCTTGGAGGCCTACAGCTACTGCGAGACTCCAAAACACCTGTGGGAGGTACTCCAGAAGACTTTTGGGAACGTTACCAATCTGAACCGTGTGTTTGAGATTAAGAAGGCCATCAACACACTGGTACAAGATGGGGAAGAGTTCACCAAGCATTTGGGCAAGTATAGATCCTTGTGGTCTGAGCTTGAATCATTGAGGCCAAGCACCGCGGATCAAGAGCTACTCATGGAGAGGAGGGAGCAGGATCAGGTGTTTGGGTTGCTGTTGACACTGGATCCTCCATTCAATGATGTGATCAAGCACATGTTGAGGATGCCGAGTCTTCCATCCATGGAGGAAGTGTGTGCGCAGATTCAGAAGGAAGAGGGGTCACTTGGTATGTTTGGAGGGAAAGGAGACATGGCTCTGTCCAACAAGGCTGAAGCAATCCAAGCAAACAAGGCTGCTTACCGTGGAGAGGAAAGGAAGTTCAGTGGAAACTGTGACCATTGCAAGAAGCCGGGACACAAGAGGAGTCAGTGCTGGATCCTACACCCCCATTTGAAGCCGGCCAAGTTCAACAAGGAGAGAGAGGGAAGAGCTCACCTTTCTGCAGAGACAAGTGAAGCTGGCGCATCAGGAGCTGGCTCATCTGGTCTTGCGGGTGAAAGTGAAGGAAGAGCCTTAACCTCTCACCACCAAGTAGCTGTGAAGAACATGGATCATGAGGTGATCAAGAAGTCAGACATTGATGCCTTGATCAAAGCCCTTAAGGAGTCTGGTAACGCCCTTGGTTATTCTTATACTGCTCATGTGTTGCCTAGAACTTGTGATAGCTTGCTAGGAAACCTTGATAGAATGGGAAATGAACAAGGTAGATATACAACTTTTGCTGCTGATAGGATGTCTAGAAATGAATCCACATTGCTTGATCTCATTGATAAACTGAAAATGGTAAAAGAATCACCTAGGAATCATATTGCTCAAGGAATAAAACCTTTGATTATTGATTCAGGTGCTTCACACCATATGATAAGTGATGATAGCCTTATAAAGAACATAGAACTGGCTCATGGACATGTAATGATTGCAAATGGTGATAGAATTCCTATTAGAGGTGTAGGAGACTTGAAACTGTTTAATAAGGATTCTAAAGCTTTGTACATGCCTGAGTTTACTTCTAATCTATTATCTGTTAAGAGGTGTACCAATGATCTTCAATGCAATGTTATTTTCAGTCCTAATGATGTGAAATTTCAGGATATTGAAAGCAGTAAGTTGATTGGGCAAGGAGTAACCAAAGGAGACCTGTATTTACTTGAAGACCTTTCCTTCATTTCTAGTTCTAGTTGCTTGTTGAGTTCCGTTTTAAGTAGAGGTGCATTGTGGCATTCTAGGCTAGGACATCCACATGTTAGAGCCTTAAGCTTAATGTTACCAGGTGTCATGTTTAAAAATAATGAGTGTGAAGCTTGTATTTTGGGAAAACATTGTAAGACTGTGTTCAAAAGATCTACTACTATCTATGATAAATGCTTTGATCTTGTTCATTCTGATGTATGGACTGCTCCATGCTTATCTAGGGACAATTACAAATACTTTGTCACATTCATAGATGAGAAATCCAAATACACCTGGATAACACTAATTAAAACAAAGGATAGGGTTCTAGATGCATTTAGAAACTTTCATTATATGTTTCTAACCAGTATAATGCCAAGATTAAGATTTTCAGGTCTGATAATGGTGGAGAGTATACTGGCCATGCATTCAAGAACCATCTAGCTCAACATGGGATACTCCATCAAACGAGTTGCCCTTATACACCTCAACAAAATGGAGTGGCTGAAAGGAAGAACAGACATCTTATGGAAGTGGCTAGATCAATGATGTTCCAGATGAGAGTGCCAAAGAGATTCTGGAGTGATGCTGTGATCACGGCTTGCTACCTAATCAATAGGATTCCAACCAAGATCCTGGAAGATAAAGCTCCTTATGAAGTTCTCAACAACAGCAAGCCAGTCCTAGATCACCTAAGAGTGTTTGGGTGTGTAAGCTATGTTCTTATCCCGGGAGAGATGAGAAACAAGCTGGAAGCAAAGAGTATCAAAGCTATGATGATAGGATACTCAACCACACAGAAGGGATACAAGTGCTTTGTTCCTGAGTCAAGGAGAGTTCTTGTATCAAGAGATGTCAAGTTCTTTGAAGAGAAGAGCTACTATGAAGATAAAGATTGGAAAGAGCTGGAGGATCTTTCACAACCTTCAGATAGAGCTACAAGCTTGAGACAGATACTAGAAGGTCTTGGAATTGGAATGTCCCAGGAGTCGACAGAGAATCAGTCATCTGAAAGACAAGAAGCTGAAGAACCATCTCACCTTGATCATGAGGGAGGGAATGGAATTGAGCCGGATGAGAGTCAAGATTTTGCGGATCATCCTGATCAAGGTGGAGCTGAACCAAGTAATGAAGAGCCTAATGAGCTACCAGAACAAGGAGGAGTGGAAGCTACTGAAGTAGAAGCACCAGAGCAAGCACCAGCTGAGGTACCATTAAGGAGAAGCACACGGCTGAAGAGAGATGCTTCCAACTGGGTAAACACGAGAGTGTACTACAATGCCCAGGCTGTGGAGCACCCTTCTCAAGCTGTGTGTTCATTTGCCTGTTATCCAAAGGAGCATTGCGCATTCATGATGAGCCTAGATGAAAGCAGTATACCAAGATCATATGAAGAAGCAATGCTACATCAAGATTGGAAGGAATCTGTTGGAGATGAAGCAAATGCCATGATAAAGAATGACACTTGGTTTGAAAGTGAGTTACCAAAAGGAAAGAAGGCAGTAACCAGCAAGTGGATATTCACCATTAAGTATCTACCTGATGGAACCATTGAGAGAAAGAAGACAAGACTGGTGGCTAGAGGATACACTCAAACATATGGGGAAGACTACATTGACACCTTTGCTCCTGTTGCCAAGCTACATACAATAAGGATTGTATTGTCTCTTGCTGTGAACCTTGAGTGGGAGCTTTGGCAGATGGATGTGAAGAATGCCTTTCTTCAAGGAGAGCTAGAGGATGAAGTGTATATGCATCCACCACCAGGCCTAGAGCATCTGGTGAAACCAGGGAATGTATTGAGACTCAAGAAGGCAATCTATGGGTTAAAGCAATCACCTAGAGCATGGTACAACAAGCTGAGCACTACTCTGAATGGGCGTGGGTTCAAGAAGTCAGAGTTGGATCACACCCTCTTCACTCTTACTACACCTTCAGGTATCATCTGTCTACTTGTATATGTTGATGACATTATCATAACAGGTAGTGATAAGGCTGGTATAAAAGCCACAAAGGAGTTTTTGAAATCTGTGTTTGAAATCAAAGACTTAGGGGAAATGAAATACTTCCTTGGAATTGAGTTGTGTAGATCTAAGGAAGGATTGTTCATTTCCCAAAGGAAGTATACACTTGATCTTTTGAAAGATGCAGGTATACAAGGAGACAAGACAGCAAAGATGCCTCTTGAAGATGGATACAAGGTTCCACGTGAGGGGGAGATTGAAGACAGCAAGGCCTTTCATGATCCAAAGCTGTACAGAAAGCTAGTAGGGAAGCTTATCTACCTCACAATCACACGACCAGACATATGCTTTGCGGTGAACCAAGTGAGCCAGCATATGCAAGTCCCAAAGGATCATCACTGGCGCATGGTGGAGAGACTTCTCTTGTATCTGAATGGGACGTCAAGCCTTGGAGTGTGGATGGGATGTAACAAGAGCACTGAAGTGGTGGGTTACTGTGATGCTGATTGGGCTGGAGATAGAGCAGACAGGAGATCAACCACTGGCTATTGTACATTCATTGGAGGCAACTTGGTGACTTGGAAGAGTAAGAAGCAGAAGGTGGTGTCTTGTTCAAGCGCTGAAGCTGAGTATAGAGCAATGCTGAAGCTTACCAATGAGTTGGTATGGATCAAAGGAATCTTGAAGCACTTGGAGATAGAGCAGGGAACTCCAATGACTATGCATTGTGACAATCAAGCGGCTATACACATTGCAACCAACTCTGTCTTCCATGAGAGAACCAAACACATTGAAGTTGATTGCCACAAGGTGAGGCAGATGATTGTCTTGGGAGTGATCTTGCCATGCTATACAAGGAGTGAGGATCAACTTGCGGATGTGTTCACCAAGGCTGCGAGACAAAAGACTATGGAGTCCATTCATACCAGATTGGGGCTCATAGATCTTTCCCCAAGGAGCTGATCCCCTTTTGTAATGAGATCCTAGGATGATGCTCTGGAACAGATGGGATAATCCTTGCAGAAACGAATCAAAAGACTCAAGCTTCTCAAGGTATGTGGATCGAATGGTGACACAAGAGGCTGCGGAAAGGCTTCTTGATACTCCTAGGCTTAGATCGGATATGACACACCTCTCTAAAGCCCTTGGGCGTTGGATATTACACACCAACAGACTGGATATTACACACCAGACACTCACTCACGACAAGAGAGAAAAGAACCAAAAGGTTTTGATAAAAGATTGCATAATGATAAAAGAAGATGGCTACAAGCTTATATAGAGAAGGCTGGAACAGGCTCCACTTCTCGAATTCATTAAAGGGAACAGGCTCCCTTGGTAATCTAAAACAAGACTAAGACTTATTCAAATTTTAAAAGAGTTTCGAAAACTAAATAACATATAAGCATAGCTTAAAATATAAGATAAGGTCTTCATGTGGACAGACCAAGATCAATCATCTAGGAGATAGGAGAAGTAGACTTGTGGCCTCGTTAAAAACCTTCCTTTGGAAAACCCAGTGGGACAAAACCAAAGGTTAGGAAAAGAGCACACACAAGCTACTTGCCTAGATGATGATCAGCTTGAAGGTGGAGTAGCTTGAATGATGGTTAAGGTGTCTTGGATGATCAAGCTTCGGCCAAGACTAATGTATTCTTCTTGTTTCCAAATGTTCTTCAAGGTTGCATCCTCAGCTACAAGCTCTTCAGGTTCAGGTTCATGCTTCCAGTCCTTGGTGCTTTCCATGATCATATCATCCCCTCCCACTTCAAAAAGATTTGTCCTCAAATCTGTGTTACCTTGCAAGCCTCTTTGATCGGCATTGTCGCTGACTGGTTCTATTAGGTAGAAGGGACTTATCCATTTGGCTTTCCTCACTCCTGAGGCATTACTTAAACCTGATACATTGAAACAAGACAAGTTAACACAAGCAAAATCATCATAGAGTAAGAGTCTTATCCCAAAGTTGTCTTTTCTCGGTTTTGGCTTGTATGCTGCATCTGGAGGTGCTTCTTTGATGAGGATGAAGCAAGTGACGTCCTGATATCTCTCCTGGCTTAGATCAGGTGGCTTGAAACGTTTGTCTTCCTCACGCTTGTTCTTTCTCTTTGCATTCTTCAAAGCTTCCATATAATCTGCACATGACTCTTTTGGCAAAAACAAGTGCATCATATCTGTGTAATCAATAAAAGAACTCTTGAAAACATGATTAGTTACCTTAGCATGCTCACCTGGTCGCCATAGATAGGATTGAGATGTTCTACACTCAGAAAAGTTCAGACAAAGCAAACACAGAATCACCCGTCTTGTAGAACCCATAACTCTTTCATTTGAGAAGCTTTGGTCATGATTCCAGTTCGACGTGAGACCCTGATGAGTGTAGTTTCCATTGCAGTTGAGTTTGTTGCTTAATTCCTTCTGGTTGCTGAGATATGATCCTCGGACTGCTCCTATGTCAGAGTTGGCGGCTAGACAGCTTCCAAGATTTGATTGTTGCATCTCCAACTTTGCCAAGGATCCATTCTTGATACTCTGATCATTACTATAGCCTCTCTTTTCGAAAATTCTAGCACTCAAAACTGTTTGTCCTCGGGTTTGTTTATTTGAAGTTTGATGTAGACTGAGTCCATCTGGTGGTTTCTCCTTGATTTGGGAAGAAAACATGAGTCCTCCTCCTGCTCCAGTAATCACTTCACCATTTTCTTTAGTGAAATCTCCATTTCCACTCTTGGTTTGACAATCTCTGAAATGGTATTGAAGCTTCTGCAAATTTGGTGGCTTCCACACCTTGACATGATCAAGAAGCAAGGCATTTTGATCAGCTTCCAACTCCTTATTACCCAAGCTGGTTCTAGCACGAGCAGAGCACTCTCCAAGGATGATAAGTGTGCTGTCATATGCTCCAGGTTTCCACAAGTAGATCTGTAACCTTCCAGCCCAATCTGATATAAGCAGCTCACAGAATTTGGCTAAACCGATATGTTTTGCGGAATTGACAATATCTTGATGATCAGGTGGCCATTTGCTGCGTTTTCCGGTTTGTTGGATCCAGGAAAGAGTGGGTAACATTCTCCAATTGGTTTCGTAGTGAAACTCTTGCTGAGCTGAGACGTGCATCCCTTTAGCTTCAGAGGGTAAAAGATCACCAAAAACAATTGTTGTTGCTGCCGATTTCTTCTCAATCACTAAGGGATTGTTCCTGTGATTCCACAACTCTCCTCCAGGCTCAAATACAACATGTTCCATGCCCAGTTCGTGTCTTGAAAGCTCTACTGCTCTGGTCTTGTTCCAGACAAAGGGATTGAACAGAAAAATACCCAAGAATGTCTTTTGGAAATCACACGGGTCAAAAACAATCAGTTGTCTCTTTTTGCAAGCTGTCTGTGGTTCCCTGGGTGTCTCTTCTGGTACTATGGCTTGTTTTAAAGGAACCATGACGTTCTGAACAGGCTGCTCATCTTTCTGAATGGCAGCTGATGATTCTTTGGCTTGATCTCCTTGAATAGATGTAGCTGATACCGGCTCTGCTGAATTAAGTTCTGAGACTGAAGTGATTAACTCCTGGTTCTGTTCTTCTAAGGATGGACGTGTAGTGTGGGTCTCCCTGAATTGTTTCTCCACATCCATAATCACTTGAGACAGCTTCTTTATGTCCTCCTCAGAGAACCAGCTCGTTGTCTTGCTAGGTAAACCAATAACACCGGTTGATCTTGATCTGATCCTGCCTTGTTGTTCCTGGACTGAGTTTGCAGAGCATGGCTTTGTTTCAGACTGTTTTCGAAGCACTTCCTTGTGGTACTGTCTTGGAACATACTTATGACGCATCAAAGCCCTTAATTTAAGCCAGGTTGCAACAGGTTCTTTTCCATAGTGTCTCCTAGACGACACCAGTTGCTTCCACCAGCTTGAAGCATAACCACAAAACTCAGCAGTGGCTAGTTGAACCTTCTTTACTTCAGCATAGCTTTGATAGTCGAAAATCAACTCCATCTTCTCTTCCCATTCCACATATGCAGCAGGATCAGCCTTGCCATGAAAAGAAGGAATTTGATATTTCAATCCAGCATGCTTCCGGTTTCTGTCAATCTGATCAAACTCCTTTTTCTTGTACTCATCTCTGGATGATCTGCCTTTCCTTTGCTGATGTAGGTCTTGTCTGAATTTTCTCAACTGATCTTTGCAGGCTTTATCCAGACTGGCTGTGAATTCTTCAAGAAAAAGCTTTTCTTTCTTATTGAGTTCTCCTTTTTGATCTCCTGCCATGGTACCTGAGACAAGAGAAAAAATTAAGCCAGTAAGTAGTTCTAACAAAACAGATCACAATTATTGGATTTAGACAACAATCAGAAAAATTCACCAACGCAATATGATCGATCAATCTTAAACAGAGACAGATTAAATTCGAAATCTAATCAACCAAACAAGATAGATTATATTTAAAGCAATAAGAACAGATCGGAATCACACAAATCCAAAACAGAAACAGATCAAGCAAATCGATTACTTCTGCAACAAGAATGTGAAAAGTTTTTATCAGAAACGAGATCAACAAGCTTGAATCTATTAAAACTCAACAACACAATCATAGATCAATCAAAACTAGTGAGAATAAGAATAGATCGACAGGTTTTTAGCAAACACAAACGGATTTATCAGATTTAAACGCTAAGAACACAGATCAGATCAAACTCGACAGAATATGAACAGATCCAAACGAAAATCAGAGAGAAAAATCGAACACTTCCCTTCCAGAGTTGCTCTGATACCACTTAATGAGATCCTAGGATGATGCTCTGGAACAGATGGGATAATCCTTGCAGAAACGAATCAAAAGACTCAAGCTTCTCAAGGTATGTGGATCGAATGGTGACACAAGAGGCTGCGGAAAGGCTTCTTGATACTCCTAGGCTTAGATCGGATATGACACACCTCTCTAAAGCCCTTGGGCGTTGGATATTACACACCAACAGACTGGATATTACACACCAGACACTCACTCACGACAAGAGAGAAAAGAACCAAAAGGTTTTGATAAAAGATTGCATAATGATAAAAGAAGATGGCTACAAGCTTATATAGAGAAGGCTGGAACAGGCTCCACTTCTCGAATTCATTAAAGGGAACAGGCTCCCTTGGTAATCTAAAACAAGACTAAGACTTATTCAAATTTTAAAAGAGTTTCGAAAACTAAATAACATATAAGCATAGCTTAAAATATAAGATAAGGTCTTCATGTGGACAGACCAAGATCAATCATCTAGGAGATAGGAGAAGTAGACTTGTGGCCTCGTTAAAAACCTTCCTTTGGAAAACCCAGTGGGACAAAACCAAAGGTTAGGAAAAGAGCACACACAAGCTACTTGCCTAGATGATGATCAGCTTGAAGGTGGAGTAGCTTGAATGATGGTTAAGGTGTCTTGGATGATCAAGCTTCGGCCAAGACTAATGTATTCTTCTTGTTTCCAAATGTTCTTCAAGGTTGCATCCTCAGCTACAAGCTCTTCAGGTTCAGGTTCATGCTTCCAGTCCTTGGTGCTTTCCATGATCATATCATTTTGCCATGAGGTCTTCACTCTTTTTCCCTCATCAAGGTTTTGTCCCATTGGGTTTTCCTTGGTGAGGTTTTTAATGAGGAAGATCTCATGGTGGTTCCAAGCTTAACTAAGTTATTAAGTTAAGCTTGAGGGGGAGTGTTGAAATGAGTTGATCAATATGTGAGAAGATGGCTTAGGGAGTTAAGGATGTGAGAATGTGGAGGCAAAGGGAAGGAAGGTTAGGGATCGACCAGGCCGTACAAGAGGCCGTACTGGCCGTACCGTCCGTACTGTCCGGGTCGATCCATAACTCGGCCAAGAAGAGAAGTTACCCGGGTAAGAGAGGTAAACGGCCAAAGGGGATTTACCATAGAAGATATGACTGTTTGGATGGATAGAGTGAACGCGGCTTATCCTGACAGTCTGGCACAGGCTGTAAAGGCAAAAGGAGTCTCACCCAAAGATGCCTTAAGCGTGTGATCATCCCCATTGGTTTACATTCAAATTAAAGCAACCTTATCCTTGACCTCACATGCTTAGTGCTTCTGAATACCCTAATGTCTCTCTCTATATATTGTAAACTCTGTCTTGATTAATGATTAACACGAGTTCATCATGTTTCTCTTCTACATTTCATAAATCATCTCATCTCACTTTAATCTTTCTCTAAATCTCTCAATACCTGTTCAACTCTCTAAAATCATATCTACAAGGTGAACTTGAGGATGAAGTGTATATGCATCCACCTCCAGGCCTTGAACACTTAGTGAAGAGAGGGAATGTGTTGAGATTGAAGAAAGCTATCTATGGGCTGAAGCAATCACCAAGAGCTTGGTACAACAAGCTGAGCACCACTCTCAATGGCCGAGGCTTCAAGAAGTCTGAACTAGATCACACTCTCTTCACACTAACTACCCCCTCAGGTATGATTGCACTCCTTGTGTATGTTGATGATATCATTATCACAGGAAGTGATAAGGAGGGTATTACAGCAACCAAGGAGTTCCTTAAATCCATGTTTGAGATTAAAGACTTGGGAGAAATGAAATACTTTCTTGGAATTGAGATATGTAGATCCAAGGAAGGTTTGTTCATGTCCCAAAGGTAGTATACACTTGATCTTTTGAAAGGTGCAGGTGCTTATGGAGGCAAGACAGCAAGGATGCCTATGGAGGATGGCTACAAAGTCCCACGAGAGGGGGAGATTGAAGACAGCAAGCCTTATCAGGATCCTAAACTCTATAGAAAACTAGTTGGCAAATTGATTTATCTTACCATAACTAGACCTGACATTTGCTTTGCTGTGAATCAGGTGAGTCAACACATGCAAGTGCCTAAGGAGCATCACTGGCGCATGGTAGAGAGGATCTTGATGTATCTCAACGGCTCACCTGATCAAGGAGTATGGATGGGCTGCAATGGAAGCACTGAAGTGGTGGGATACTGTGATGCGGATTGGGCTGGTGATAGAGCAGACAGGAGATCAACCACAGGCTATTGCACATTCATTGGAGGCAACTTGGTGACTTGGAAGAGTAAGAAGCAGAAGGTGGTGTCTTGCTCAAGTGCAGAAGCTGAGTATAGAGCTATGCTGAAGCTCACCAACGAGTTAGTGTGGATCAAAGGCATCTTGAAGCATTTGGAGATTGATCAAGCCACGCCAATGACCATGCATTGTGACAACCAAGCAGCCATCCACATTGCCTCCAACTCGGTGTTCCATGAGAGAACCAAGCACATTGAAGTTGATTGCCACAAGGTGAGGCAGATGATCATCTTAGGAGTCATCTTGCCATGCTACACAAGAAGTGAAGATCAGTTAGCGGATGTGTTCACCAAGGCTGCAAGACAGAAGACAATGGAGTCCATTCACATACGGTTGGGCCTCATTGATCTTGGGAAGAGAAGGAGCTAATCCCCTTGGTTGTGAGGTCTTTACTCTTTTTCCCTTATCAAGGTTTTATCCCAATGGGTTTTCCTTGGTAAGGTTTTTTTAATGAGGAAGATCTCATAGCTATCCAAGCTTAGACTTTCACAAAGCTAAGCTTGAGGGGGAGTGTTGATCAGAGTTAAGTATATGAGAAGAGGAGCTAAGGGAGTTAAGGCATTAGAGGAAGAGATGAAGTATAGAAGAAGAGATGAGTTTGGGTTGAGTGATCCGTACAAGGCCGTACAGGCCGTACCATCCGTACATAGGACATCAACCAAACTCACCAAGGTAAAGATAAGTTACCAAGGTAACTTAGTGGAGAGGAGGATAAGCTTTGGAGTGGATAAGACCGCGGAGAAAGAAGGGATGAGGCGTGGACTGACAGTCTGGCATGGACTGGAAAGTAAACAGCATCTATGGGAAGATGCTAGATGCCTCACACACTTGGAGAAGCTCATTGGCCGGATTCAAATATAGGCTCCTCCTCCTTTTGACTTCACATGCTTTCCTTATCCTTTGTGATCGAAAACCCTAAGCTCATCTTACTATATATTGTAACCCAAGATCATTAATAAAGATTAGATAGTTCTAAACAATCTTTCTCTTTACTCATTTCACTATGATTCTCCATTAGTCTCTAAGTTATCTCTTAATCTCTTATTCTCCTTCTTTAATCCTTTCTAAACTCAGTTAATCCTTTACATTCCTAAAAGTCATACCGTGATCTCGTTTCTATTGTGATTTACTTGTTGTCGATTTGAATTCTCGTTGCTTGTTAATCAAGTTTTCTTTACCGCCAGTTTATTTCAGTTTAAAATCTCTTGATCATCTACTGATTACGATCAGTTTATTGGAATTATTTACTGGTTGAGTGTTGTTTTTGATTCTAGGTACCAATGGGGAAAGAATCAGAAGAAGAAGCCGAGCTAGTAAGGAAGAACAAGATGCTGAGAGAGCAAATGACCGAGCAAATGAATCAGACTATGATCTCTACAATGGCTGATATGCTCAAGGCTAGCATGAAGGAATTACGTGAGGAGATGAGACAAGAGTTGAGGCAAGCTACTGGCCAGGGACATAGCAATGAGTCTAGAAGGAACCGGCCTACTCTAGTACGGCAAGAGCATGCGGGTTCCCAAGAGACCGACAACTACTACTCGCGCCATAGAACTGAGCACAACCCAACTGAGCGCAGTAGTTCTTCTTCTGAACTGAGCAGAGGAAGATCGAGGCGTGAACATGATGGAAGGGGATCACGCAAAGACAAGCTTTCTGGACTTAAGCTTAAGATTCCATCCTTCCATGGCAAGGTTGATCCAGATGCCTATTTGGAATGGGAAAAGAAGATCGAGCTTGTCTTCAATTGCCAACACTACTCCAATGCCCAAAGGATCTGATATGATCATGGACCAGTCAAACAAAGAAGATGATGGGAGCATGGAAGATCCAGCTGATGGAGGAGCTCTAGCCATATCTGAAGGTCCTATGACTCGAGCCAGAAGCAAGCAACTCAAAGAAGCCATTGGAGGATTACTTAAGACATCACTGAAGCAAGAAGAGAGTCTTGGAAGAAGCTTGATCAACCAAGACACACTTACCACAATTCAAGCCATCTCAGCTCCAAGATAGACATCAAATGAGCAAGTAACATATGTGTGCTCTTTTTCCCTATCTTTGGTTTTGTCCCACTAGGTTTTCCAAAGATAGGTTTTTAATGAGGCCATATGTTGCTTTTCTATCACTCATTTGATGATCTCAGTTCAAGACTTTATTTTAATTATTTATCTTTGCTAGACTTGAGAATTAAGCTGCCAGACTTGAGAATTAAGCTGCCAGACTTGAAAATTAAGCTGCCAGACTTGAAAGCCCTTATAAGGTTTTATATGGGTTTTATAAGGTTTATTTTTAAGGCCCATTTAGAGACCAAGGAGCCTGTTCCTTGCTTTCTCTATAAATATGTGTCTGAAAACCCTAATAGAGTTATCCAATCTTTTATTTTCAGACTCTTGTCTCTCTCTGACGGCTGCAAGTCTTCTTGTAGATCTGAGTGTTCTTGAGTCTTTGTTAGTGTGTCATATCTAACAAAACCACAAGAGTGATTGTCTTGGTGTGTCATATCCAAGGGATTTACTTAGGAGTATCAAGGAGACCTCTCACATCTCTTTGTGTCACCATTCAATCCACACACCTTGAAGTAGATTGAGTCTGTTGATTCTCTATTTGCAAGGATCTATCCCATTCCAACCAGAGAAGCATCCTAGGAGTGTATTATGTGGTATCAGAGCAACTCTGGCTAGGGAAGTTCTCGTTTTCTTTAAGCTTTTACTAGATCTATTCATTTGTTTTCATAACCATTGCTAGATCTGGGTTTGTTGTCTTATTTCTGTCGATCTGTTTCACTCTGAGTTCAATATTGGTAGATCTGTTGTTCTGAGCTTTGAAAGTGATAAATCTGAGAATTTTTATTCTAGATCTGTACTGAATCTGTTCATCTTTTGGTGTTGTTGAGTTAGATCTATTGTTTCTATCAGTTTATCATCCGATCTGTTGATTAACTTGTGTAAACCTGATAGATCTGTTATTGTTTGTCGAAAATCTGAGAAATTTTATTCTAGATCTGTGCTGAATCTGTTTCATCTCTTGTTTGTTTTCCTTATTTGATTTTGATTTCGAACTCCTTACTGGTTGAGTGTTATCTTTTGGTTTCAGGTACCAATGGGTAATGCAACTGATGAAGAAGCAGAACTAATGAGGAAGAACAAGTTGTTGATGGAAGCCATGACTAATCAACTCAATCAGACTATGCTTACCAACATGACCGAGATGATGAAAGAAAGTCTGAAAGAGATCAGAGAAGAGATCAGACAAGCTACTGGTCAGGGTCACAGTAATGAATCTAGGAGGAACAGACGGACTCAACCACAACAGGAGCATGCTGGTTCACAAGAGACTGACAACTACTATGACCGCAACCGATCTGAGCGCAGTAGCTCTTCCTCTAGGGACAGTAGGAGGAGGCATAGGCGTGGTCATGATGGAAGAAGACTTCACAGGGATGAGCTTGCTGGTTTAAAGCTTAAAATTCCCCCCTTTCATGGGAAAGTTGATCCGGATGCTTACTTAGATTGGGAGAAGAAGATAGAGCTTGTCTTCAATGTGCAACACTACTCCAATGCCCAAAGAATTCAGATTGCTGCCACTGAGTTCTATGACTATGCTTTGAGTTGGTGGGATCAGTTGGTGACGACTAGAAGACTTAACCAGGAATATCCAGTTGACTCATGGAATGAGATGAAGTCTCTTATGCGCAAGAGGTTTGTGCCAAGCCATTACCACCGAGATCTCCATCAGAAGCTTAGAAGACTTACCCAAGGATCTAAGACTGTGGAAGAGTACTATCAAGACATGGAGATGCTGATGTTAAGGGCTGGTATCTTGGAGGATAGAGAAACTACTATGGCCAGGTTCCTTGGAGGGCTTAACCGTGAGATACAAGACAGTGTGGAGATGCAACACTATGTGGAGATAGAAGAGATGTTGCACAAAGCTATTCTAGTGGAGCAGCAGCTCAAGAGGAAGGGTAACTCACGCAGCTATGGATCTTCTAGGTTCCACCACTCTAAGGAAGAGAAAACATCCTATCTGAAGGATAGCAAGCCTCAGCAGAAAGAAGAGACTAAGCCAAGCAGCACATCCAGCAAAGACAAAGGCAAAGCTGAAGCTACTAGTTCCAGAACCAGAGATGTTAAGTGTTTCAAATGTCAAGGGCGTGGGCATTATGCTAATGAGTGCACCAACAAAAAGGTTATGATTCTTCTTGAGAATGGAGAGTATGAATCAGAAGAAGAGAAGTCTGGGTCTGATCATGAGGAGTCTGGAGAAGAAAGTGAAGTAGAACCAGTGAAAGGAAGGTTGTTGGTGACAAGAAGGCTATTGAACTTGCAAACTAAGCATGAAGTGCTTGAGCAGCGTGAGAATCTGTTTTACACAAGGTGTATGGTTCAGGGAAAGGTGCGCAGTCTCATTATTGATGGAGGAAGTTGTGTCAATGTAGCTAGTGAGACAATGGTGAAGAAATTGGGTTTGAAAATTCAGAAACACCCAAGACCATATAGATTGCAGTGGCTTAATGAGGAGGGCGAGATGAGAGTTTCTACTCAAGTGCTGGTTCCTATAGCCATTGGTAGATATGAAGATGAAGTCTTGTGTGATGTGTTGCCAATGGAAGCCAGTCATATACTCCTTGGAAGACCCTGGCAGTATGATAGACGTGTGAATCATGATGGCTTCACCAACAAGCACTCATTTGAATTCAATGGAAAGAAGACTGTACTGGTGCCTTTATCTCCTAAAGAGGTTCATGAAGATCAACTCCAGCTTCAGAAAAAGAAAGAGAAAGCGATAGACCTCAAACCTGATCAGAACAAGCATCACAGCCTCTATGCCAAACAGGGAGATATCAAAAGAATTCTTTACTCTCAAAATTCTATTATCTTGCTTATGTTTAAGGAGACTTTACTAACAGTTACTGATCACACACCGGATCATCCGAGTGAACTAGTCTCTCTTTTACAGGAATATGCAGATGTGTTTCCAGAAGATAGCCCCATTGGATTGCCTCCAGTTCGTGGGATTGAGCACCAAATCGACTTTGTACCTGGTTCAACACTACCAAACAGACCTGCATACAGAACTAATCCAGTGGAGACTAAAGAATTGCAAAGACAAGTAGAGGAGCTGATGGAGAAGGGTCATATCCGGGAGAGTTTAAGTCCTTGTGCAGTTCCGGTGCTCCTTGTGCCTAAGAAAGATGGGAGCTGGCGCATGTGTGTTGATTGTAGAGCAATCAACAACATAACAGTGAAGTATCGCCACCCTATTCCTAGATTAGATGATATGCTTGATGAGTTACATGGTTCTTGCTTCTTTTCTAAGATAGACTTGAAAAGTGGATATCATCAGATTAGGATGAAAGAAGGAGATGAGTGGAAAACTGCTTTTAAAACTAAACATGGCTTGTATGAGTGGTTAGTTATGCCATTTGGATTAACCAATGCTCCTAGTACATTCATGAGACTGATGAATCATATTCTTAGGTCTTTCATAGGCATCTTTGTTGTTGTGTACTTTGATGATATATTAGTTTACAGCAAATGCTTAGAAGATCATATAGAACATCTTAGGGCTGTTTTGGATGTTTTGAGAAAAGAAAAACTTTATGCCAATCTGAAGAAGTGCACTTTTTGCACAGATAACTTGGTCTTTCTAGGTTTTGTTGTAAGTGCAGATGGTGTAAAGGTGGATCAGGAGAAGATCAAAGCAATACAAGAGTGGCCGAGTCCAACTACAGTAGGAGAAGTAAGGAGTTTCCATGGACTGGCAGGTTTCTATAGGCGCTTTGTGAAGGATTTCAGCACTCTTGCAGCTCCCCTGACTGAGATAATAAAGAAGGATGTAGGATTCAAGTGGGGAGAAGTTCAAGAAGCCGCATTCCAACTCCTTAAAGAGAAGCTTACTCAATCTCCTCTTCTCATACTTCCTGATTTTTCTAAAACATTTGAAATAGAATGTGATGCCTCAGGAATTGGAATTGGTGCTGTGTTGATGCAGGATAAAAGACCTATTGCTTATTTCAGTGAGAAACTCAGTGGAGCTACTCTCAACTATGCCACTTATGACAAAGAACTCTATGCCTTGGTGAGAGCTCTACAGACTTGGCGGCATTATCTCTGGCCAAAGGAGTTTGTCATTCACACAGACCATGAATCTCTCAAGTACCTCAAAGGACAAAGTAAGCTCAGCAAGAGACACGCCAGATGGGTAGAATTCATTGAAACCTTCCCTTATGTGATCAAATACAAACAAGGTAAGGAAAATATAGTTGCTGATGCACTATCCAGAAGGTATGTCCTCTTGAATACTCTTGATGCTAAGTTGCTAGGCTTTGAGCAGATTAAAGAAATGTATGAATCTGATCCTGACTTCCAAGAAGCTTATAATTCATGTGCTAAGTATGCTGCTGGACATTATTTTAGGCATGATGGATTCTTATTCTATGACAATCGTTTATGTGTGCCTAATTGCTCTTTGAGAGATCTATTTGTCAGGGAATCCCATGGAGGAAGCTTGATGGGTCATTTTGGTATAGCAAAAACTCTTAAAGTTTTGCAGGATCACTTCTATTGGCCACATATGAAAAGAGATGTGGAGAGAATCTGTGGAAGGTGCACAACTTGCAAGCTTGCAAAGTCTAAGGTTCAACCCCACGGTTTGTATACTCCTTTGCCTATTCCTACTCATCCTTGGAATGATATATCTATGGATTTTATTGTGGGATTGCCAAGAACTAGGACAGGAAAGGATTCTATCTTTGTAGTTGTGGATAGGTTCTCTAAGATGGCACATTTCATTGCTTGCCATAAAACTGATGATGCATTGCATGTTGCTAACCTGTTCTTTAAAGAGATTGTGCGCATTCATGGCATGCCTAAGACTATAGTTTCTGATAGAGATACTAAGTTTCTTAGTTATTTTTGGAAGACTCTTTGGTCTAAGCTAGGTACTAAGCTGTTATTCTCTACTACATGTCATCCACAAACTGATGGGCAAACTGAGGTAGTTAATAGAACTCTTGGAACTCTCTTGCGTGCATTCATTAAAAAGAATCTGAAATCATGGGAAGAGTATTTGCCTCACTGTGAATTTGCTTATAATCATGCTCAGCATTCTGCTTCTAAGTATTCTCCTTTTGAAATTGTTTATGGGTTCAATCCCATCTCACCTTTGGATCTAATGCCTTTACCTGAGTGTGAAAGGGTGAGTATGGATGGGAAAAAGAAAGCAGAAATGGTGCAGCAGATTCATGAGCAGGCAAGAAGAAACATTGTGGAGAAAACCAAGCAGTACACTAAAAGAGCAAACAAAGGCAGGCGTGAGATGATCTTTGATGTAGGTGATAAAGTGTGGGTTCACTTGCGCAAGGAGAGGTTTCCAAATGAAAGAAAGTCTAAGCTCATGCCGCGGATTGATGGCCCTTTTGAAGTCATCCAGAAAATCAATGACAATGCCTACAAGCTTGATCTTCAAGGTAAGTATGATATAAGTAATAGCTTTAATGTTACTGACTTGGCTCCTTTTGTTGCAGATGAGCTAGATTTGAGGACAAATCCTTTTCAAGAGGGAGGGGATGATATGATCATGGACCAGTCAAACAAAGAAGATGATGGGAGCATGGAAGATCCAGCTGATGGAGGAGCTCTAGCCATATCTGAAGGTCCTATGACTCGAGCCAGAAGCAAGCAACTCAAAGAAGCCATTGGAGGATTACTTAAGACATCACTGAAGAAAGAAGAGAGTCTTGGAAGAAGCTTGATCAACCAAGACACACTTACCACAATTCAAGCCATCTCAGCTCCAAGATAGACATCAAATGAGCAAGTAACATATGTGTGCTCTTTTTCCCTATCTTTGGTTTTGTCCCACTGGGTTTTCCAAAGATAGGTTTTTAATGAGGCCATATGTTGCTTTCCTATCACTCATTTGATGATCTCAGTTCAAGACTTTATTTTAATTATTTATCTTTGCTAGACTTGAGAATTAAGCTGCCAGACTTGAGAATTAAGCTGCCAGACTTGAAAATTAAGCTGCCAGACTTGAAAGCCCTTATAAGGTTTTATATGGGTTTTATAAGGTTTATTTTTAAGGCCCATTTAGAGACCAAGGAGCCTGTTCCTTGCTTTCTCTATAAATATGTGTCTGAAAACCCTAATAGAGTTATCCAATCTTTTATTTTCAGACTCTTGTCTCTCTCTGACGGCTGCAAGTCTTCTTGTAGATCTGAGTGTTCTTGAGTCTTTGTTAGTGTGTCATATCTAACAAAACCACAAGAGTGATTGTCTTGGTGTGTCATATCCAAGGGATTTACTTAGGAGTATCAAGGAGACCTCTCACATCTCTTTGTGTCACCATTCAATCCACACACCTTGAAGTAGATTGAGTCTGTTGATTCTCTATTTGCAAGGATCTATCCCATTCCAACCAGAGAAGCATCCTAGGAGTGTATTAGGATCAAGATTGCAGCAACTGAATTTTATGATTATGCATTGAGTTGGTGGGATCAGCTTGTAACTACTAGACGGCTTAACCAAGAGAATCCGGTTGATTCATGGCACGAGATGAAGACACTCATGCGCAAACGGTTTGTTCCAAGCCATTATCACCGCGATCTACATCAAAAGCTGCGAAGACTTACCCAAGGAACACGAACTGTTGAAGAATACTATCAAGACATGGAGTTGCTGATGTTAAGAGCTAGTATCTTGGAGGATAGAGAAGCTACTATGGCTAGGTTTCTTGGAGGACTTAACCGTGAGATACAAGACAATGTGGAGATGCAACACTATGTGGAAATAGAAGAGATGTTGCACAAAGCTATTCTGGTGGAGCAACAGCTCAAGAGGAAGGGTAACTCACGCAGCTATGGATCTTCTAAATTCCACCACTCTAAGGAGGAGAAAACATCCTATCTAAAGGATAGCAAGCCTCAGCAGAAAGAAGAGACTAAGCCGAGCAGCACATACAGCAAAGACAAAGGCAAAGCTGAAATTACTAGTTCAAGAACTAGAGATGTTAAGTGTTTCAAATGTCAAGGGCGTGGGCATTATGCTAATGAGTGCACCAACAAAAAGGTTATGATTCTTCTTGAGAATGGAGAGTATGAATCAGAGGAAGAGAAGTTTGGTTCTGATCATGAGGAGTCTGAAGAAGAAAGTGAAGTAGAACCCGTGAAAGGAAGATTGTTGGTGACAAGAAGGCTCTTGAACTTGCAAGCCAAGAATGGAGGGCTTGAGCAGCGAGAGAATCTATTCTACACAAGGTGTATGGTTCAGGGTGTTGAAATGAGTTGATCAATATGTGAGAAGATGGCTTAGGGAGTTAAGGATGTGAGAATGTGGAGGCAAAGGGAAGGAAGGTTAGGGATCGACCAGGCCGTACAAGAGGCCGTACTGGCCGTACCGTCCGTACTGTCCGGGTCGATCCATAACTCGGCCAAGAAGAGAAGTTACCCGGGTAAGAGAGGTAAACGGCCAAAGGGGATTTACCATAGAAGATATGACTGTTTGGATGGATAGAGTGAACGCGGCTTATCCTGACAGTCTGGCACAGGCTGTAAAGGCAAAAGGAGTCTCACCCAAAGATGCCTTAAGCGTGTGATCATCCCCATTGGTTTACATTCAAATTAAAGCAACCTTATCCTTGACCTCACATGCTTAGTGCTTCTGAATACCCTAATGTCTCTCTCTATATATTGTAAACTCTGTCTTGATTAATGATTAACACGAGTTCATCATGTTTCTCTTCTACATTTCATAAATCATCTCATCTCACTTTAATCTTTCTCTAAATCTCTCAATACCTGTTCAACTCTCTAAAATCATATGGTATCAGAGCCAGGTTGGCTTTGGTATTGAGATTTAGAGTGTTCTTCAGCTTCAGTTCATACTAGTTCATACTTTCTTTTCGGTTCTAACAAAGCAAGATGGAGGGAAACTACAAGGTCATTACGGTTCCTGTTGCGTTGAAGGGTGGTAGTAACTACCTGTTGTGGTCAAAACTGGTGAAGACAGCCATTGGGAGGCTAGGGCTGTGGAGTCACATCACGGATGATGCAACCAAGCCAGTGGCTAAAGAAGGAGAAGGAGATGAGGGTGTGGGAGATCAAGTTGCTGCGGCCGAGAAGAAGTGGATTCAAGAAGACTTGATGGTGCTTTCAGTGCTACAAGGGTCCCTTGAAGAGCATCTCTTGGAGGCCTACAGCTACTGCGAGACTCCAAAACACCTGTGGGAGGTACTCCAGAAGACTTTTGGGAACGTTACCAATCTGAACCGTGTGTTTGAGATTAAGAAGGCCATCAACACACTGGTACAAGATGGGGAAGAGTTCACCAAGCATTTGGGCAAGTATAGATCCTTGTGGTCTGAGCTTGAATCATTGAGGCCAAGCACCGCGGATCAAGAGCTACTCATGGAGAGGAGGGAGCAGGATCAGGTGTTTGGGTTGCTGTTGACACTGGATCCTCCATTCAATGATGTGATCAAGCACATGTTGAGGATGCCGAGTCTTCCATCCATGGAGGAAGTGTGTGCGCAGATTCAGAAGGAAGAGGGGTCACTTGGTATGTTTGGAGGGAAAGGAGACATGGCTCTGTCCAACAAGGCTGAAGCAATCCAAGCAAACAAGGCTGCTTACCGTGGAGAGGAAAGGAAGTTCAGTGGAAACTGTGACCATTGCAAGAAGCCGGGACACAAGAGGAGTCAGTGCTGGATCCTACACCCCCATTTGAAGCCGGCCAAGTTCAACAAGGAGAGAGAGGGAAGATCTCACCTTTCTGCAGAGACAAGTGAAGCTGGCGCATCAGGAGCTGGCTCATCTGGTCTTGCGGGTGAAAGTGAAGGAAGAGCCTTAACCTCTCACCACCAAGTAGCTGTGAAGAACATGGATCATGAGGTGATCAAGAAGTCAGACATTGATGCCTTGATCAAAGCCCTTAAGGAGTCTGGTAACGCCCTTGGTTATTCTTATACTGCTCATGTGTTGCCTAGAACTTGTGATAGCTTGCTAGGAAACCTTGATAGAATGGGAAATGAACAAGGTAGATATACAACTTTTGCTGCTGATAGGATGTCTAGAAATGAATCCACATTGCTTGATCTCATTGATAAACTGAAAATGGTAAAAGAATCACCTAGGAATCATATTGCTCAAGGAATAAAACCTTTGATTATTGATTCAGGTGCTTCACACCATATGATAAGTGATGATAGCCTTATAAAGAACATAGAACCGGCTCATGGACATGTAATGATTGCAAATGGTGATAGAATTCCTATTAGAGGTGTAGGAGACTTGAAACTGTTTAATAAGGATTCTAAAGCTTTGTACATGCCTGAGTTTACTTCTAATCTATTATCTGTTAAGAGGTGTACCAATGATCTTCAATGCAATGTTATTTTCAGTCCTAATGATGTGAAATTTCAGGATATTGAAAGCAGTAAGTTGATTGGGCAAGGAGTAACCAAAGGAGACCTGTATTTACTTGAAGACCTTTCCTTCATTTCTAGTTCTAGTTGCTTGTTGAGTTCCGTTTTAAGTAGAGGTGCATTGTGGCATTCTAGGCTAGGACATCCACATGTTAGAGCCTTAAGCTTAATGTTACCAGGTGTCATGTTTAAAAATAATGAGTGTGAAGCTTGTATTTTGGGAAAACATTGTAAGACTGTGTTCAAAAGATCTACTACTATCTATGATAAATGCTTTGATCTTGTTCATTCTGATGTATGGACTGCTCCATGCTTATCTAGGGACAATTACAAATACTTTGTCACATTCATAGATGAGAAATCCAAATACACCTGGATAACACTAATTAAAACAAAGGATAGGGTTCTAGATGCATTTAGAAACTTTCAATTATATGTTTCTAACCAGTATAATGCCAAGATTAAGATTTTCAGGTCTGATAATGGTGGAGAGTATACTGGCCATGCATTCAAGAACCATCTAGCTCAACATGGGATACTCCATCAAACGAGTTGCCCTTATACACCTCAACAAAATGGAGTGGCTGAAAGGAAGAACAGACATCTTATGGAAGTGGCTAGATCAATGATGTTCCAGATGAGAGTGCCACAGAGATTCTGGAGTGATGCTGTGATCACGGCTTGCTACCTAATCAATAGGATTCCAACCAAGATCCTGGAAGATAAAGCTCCTTATGAAGTTCTCAACAACAGCAAGCCAGTCCTAGATCACCTAAGAGTGTTTGGGTGTGTAAGCTATGTTCTTATCCCGGGAGAGATGAGAAACAAGCTGGAAGCAAAGAGTATCAAAGCTATGATGATAGGATACTCAACCACACAGAAGGGATACAAGTGCTTTGTTCCTGAGTCAAGGAGAGTTCTTGTATCAAGAGATGTCAAGTTCTTTGAAGAGAAGAGCTACTATGAAGATAAAGATTGGAAAGAGCTGGAGGATCTTTCACAACCTTCAGATAGAGCTACAAGCTTGAGACAGATACTAGAAGGTCTTGGAATTGGAATGTCCCAGGAGTCGACAGAGAATCAGTCATCTGAAAGACAAGAAGCTGAAGAACCATCTCACCTTGATCATGAGGGAGGGAATGGAATTGAGCCGGATGAGAGTCAAGATTTTGCGGATCATCCTGATCAAGGTGGAGCTGAACCAAGTAATGAAGAGCCTAATGAGCTACCAGAACAAGGAGGAGTGGAAGCTACTGAAGTAGAAGCACCAGAGCAAGCACCAGCTGAGGTACCATTAAGGAGAAGCACACGGCTGAAGAGAGATGCTTCCAACTGGGTAAACACGAGAGTGTACTACAATGCCCAGGCTGTGGAGCACCCTTCTCAAGCTGTGTGTTCATTTGCCTGTTATCCAAAGGAGCATTGCGCATTCATGATGAGCCTAGATGAAAGCAGTATACCAAGATCATATGAAGAAGCAATGCTACATCAAGATTGGAAGGAATCTGTTGGAGATGAAGCAAATGCCATGATAAAGAATGACACTTGGTTTGAAAGTGAGTTACCAAAAGGAAAGAAGGCAGTAACCAGCAAGTGGATATTCACCATTAAGTATCTACCTGATGGAACCATTGAGAGAAAGAAGACAAGACTGGTGGCTAGAGGATACACTCAAACATATGGGGAAGACTACATTGACACCTTTGCTCCTGTTGCCAAGCTACATACAATAAGGATTGTATTGTCTCTTGCTGTGAACCTTGAGTGGGAGCTTTGGCAGATGGATGTGAAGAATGCCTTTCTTCAAGGAGAGCTAGAGGATGAAGTGTATATGCATCCACCACCAGGCCTAGAGCATCTGGTGAAACCAGGGAATGTATTGAGACTCAAGAAGGCAATCTATGGGTTAAAGCAATCACCTAGAGCATGGTACAACAAGCTGAGCACTACTCTGAATGGGCGTGGGTTCAAGAAGTCAGAGTTGGATCACACCCTCTTCACTCTTACTACACCTTCAGGTATCATCTTTCTACTTGTATATGTTGATGACATTATCATAACAGGTAGTGATAAGGCTGGTATAAAAGCCACAAAGGAGTTTTTGAAATCTGTGTTTGAAATCAAAGACTTAGGGGAAATGAAATACTTCCTTGGAATTGAGTTGTGTAGATCTAAGGAAGGATTGTTCATTTCCCAAAGGAAGTATACACTTGATCTTTTGAAAGATGCAGGTATACAAGGAGACAAGACAGCAAAGATGCCTCTTGAAGATGGATACAAGGTTCCACGTGAGGGGGAGATTGAAGACAGCAAGGCCTTTCATGATCCAAAGCTGTACAGAAAGCTAGTAGGGAAGCTTATCTACCTCACAATCACACGACCAGACATATGCTTTGCGGTGAACCAAGTGAGCCAGCATATGCAAGTCCCAAAGGATCATCACTGGCGCATGGTGGAGAGACTTCTCTTGTATCTGAATGGGACGTCAAGCCTTGGAGTGTGGATGGGATGTAACAAGAGCACTGAAGTGGTGGGTTACTGTGATGCTGATTGGGCTGGAGATAGAGCAGACAGGAGATCAACCACTGGCTATTGTACATTCATTGGAGGCAACTTGGTGACTTGGAAGAGTAAGAAGCAGAAGGTGGTGTCTTGTTCAAGCGCTGAAGCTGAGTATAGAGCAATGCTGAAGCTTACCAATGAGTTGGTATGGATCAAAGGAATCTTGAAGCACTTGGAGATAGAGCAGGGAACTCCAATGACTATGCATTGTGACAATCAAGCGGCTATACACATTGCAACCAACTCTGTCTTCCATGAGAGAACCAAACACATTGAAGTTGATTGCCACAAGGTGAGGCAGATGATTGTCTTGGGAGTGATCTTGCCATGCTATACAAGGAGTGAGGATCAACTTGCGGATGTGTTCACCAAGGCTGCGAGACAAAAGACTATGGAGTCCATTCATACCAGATTGGGGCTCATAGATCTTTCCCCAAGGAGCTGATCCCCTTTTGCCATGAGGTCTTCACTCTTTTTCCCTCATCAAGGTTTTGTCCCATTGGGTTTTCCTTGGTGAGGTTTTTAATGAGGAAGATCTCATGGTGGTTCCAAGCTTAACTAAGTTATTAAGTTAAGCTTGAGGGGGAGTGTTGAAATGAGTTGATCAATATGTGAGAAGATGGCTTAGGGAGTTAAGGATGTGAGAATGTGGAGGCAAAGGGAAGGAAGGTTAGGGATCGACCAGGCCGTACAAGAGGCCGTACTGGCCGTACCGTCCGTACTGTCCGGGTCGATCCATAACTCGGCCAAGAAGAGAAGTTACCCGGGTAAGAGAGGTAAACGGCCAAAGGGGATTTACCATAGAAGATATGACTGTTTGGATGGATAGAGTGAACGCGGCTTATCCTGACAGTCTGGCACAGGCTGTAAAGGCAAAAGGAGTCTCACCCAAAGATGCCTTAAGCGTGTGATCATCCCCATTGGTTTACATTCAAATTAAAGCAACCTTATCCTTGACCTCACATGCTTAGTGCTTCTGAATACCCTAATGTCTCTCTCTATATATTGTAAACTCTGTCTTGATTAATGATTAACACGAGTTCATCATGTTTCTCTTCTACATTTCATAAATCATCTCATCTCACTTTAATCTTTCTCTAAATCTCTCAATACCTGTTCAACTCTCTAAAATCATACAGGGAAAGGTGTGCAGTCTCATTATTGATGGAGGAAGTTGTGTCAATGTAGCTAGTGAGACTATGGTGAAGAAATTGGGTTTGAAAATTCAGAAACACCCAAGACCCTACAGATTGAAGTGGCTCAATGAGGAGGGCGAGATGAGAGTTTCTACTCAAGTACTGGTTCCTATAGCCATTGGTAGATACGAAGATGAAGTCTTGTGTGATGTGCTGCCAATGGAAGCCAGTCATATACTTCTTGGAAGACCCTGGCAGTATGATAGACGTGTGAATCATGATGGCTTCACCAATAAGCATTCATTCGAATTCAAGGGAAAGAAGACTGTGCTGGTGCCTTTATCTCCTAAAGAGGTTCATGAAGATCAAATCCAGCTTCAGAAAAAGAAAGAGAAAGAGATTGATCTCAAACCTGCTCATAACAAGCATCACAGCCTCTATGCCAAACAGGGAGATATCAAAAGAATTCTCTACTCTCAAAATTCTATTATCTTGCTTATGTTTAAAGAGACTCTTCTAACAGTTACTGATCACACACCGGATCATCCGAGTGAACTAGTTTCTCTTTTACAGGAGTATGCAGATGTGTTTCCAGAAGATAGCCCCATTGGATTGCCTCCAGTGCGTGGGATTGAGCACCAAATAGACTTTGTACCTGGTTCTACACTGCCCAGCCGTCCAGCATACAGGACCAATCCAGTTGAAACTAAAGAACTGCAAAAACAAGTAGAGGAGCTGATGGAGAAGGGTCATATCCGAGAGAGTTTGAGTCCTTGTGCAGTTCCAGTGCTCCTTGTGCCAAAGAAAGATGGGAGCTGGCGCATGTGTGTTGATTGTAGAGCAATCAACAACATAACAGCGAAGTATCGCCACCCTATTCCTAGATTAGATGATATGCTTGATGAATTACATGGTTCTTGCATCTTTTCTAAGATAGATTTGAAAAGTGGATATGATGTGATCATGGAAAGCACCAAGGACTGGAAGCATAAACCTGAACCTGAAGAGCTTGTAGCTGAGGATACAACCTTGAAGAACATTTGGAAGCAAGAAGAAGGTCTTGAAGGGAGCTGGATCAATCAAGACACACTCACCACTATCCAAGCCATTTCTTTTTCTACATGATCATCAAATGAGCAAGTAGCATATGTGTGCTCTTTTTCCCTGTCTTTGGTTTTGTCCCACTGGGTTTTCCAAAGATAGGTTTTTAATGAGGCCATATGTTACTTTCACATCTCTCATTTGATGATCCCGGTTTAGCTTATAATGCCTTATAAAACTTATAAGGCCTTATAAAACTTACGTCTTTTAAAACCTTATGTCTTTCATTTTTATTTTAAACCAAAGGGAGCGTGTTCCTTTATTTCTTTTCTAGTTCCAAGAGCTTGTGCATGTACAAGTCTCTTCTATTTATATGTTTCGAAACCTATCAGTCTAATAACAAGCAATCTTTTATCAAAAACCCTTTTCTCTCTTCTCTCTTGTCTTTGGCGAGTTGAAGTGTGTCTGGTGTGTAATATCCAGTCTGTCGGTGTGTAATATCCAACACCCAAGGGCTTTAGAGAGGTGTGTCATATCCGATCTAAGCCTAGGAGTATCAAGAAGCCTTTCCGCAGCCTCTTGTGTCACCATTCGATCCACATACCTTGAGAAGCTTGAGTCTTTTGATTCGTTTCTGCAAGAATTATCCCATCTGTTCCAGAGCATCATCCTAGGATCTCATCATGTGGTATCAGAGCAACTCTGGAAGGGAAGTGTTTTGATTTCTATATTTTTTTCGATTTGATCTCTTCATATTCTGTTGAGATTTTGATTGATCTGTGTTTCTGTTGTTGAAAACTGATAGATCTAAGTGTTTTGATCACGAATCTGTTTGTGTTCTTTCATATTCTCTTTGATTTCGTGGTTAATCTGTGATCTGTTCATCTACTTCATAATTTTTGCTAGATCTGTTTATGTTTGATTCAAATCTGATCAATCTCAGCGATTTTATAAAGGTTTCTAAAAAGACCATTCATATTCTTGTGGATTACGCTTTCGAGATTTCTAGATCCATAAGTTGTTTGAGTTACTTGAGTCGATCTGATCTTATACTATTGAATCTGTGATTGTTGAATATCATATCATCATCTGTTGATTCTGATCTGTTTTGTTTAAATTTCGAAATTGATCTGAGAAGTTTAGATTTTAATTTCGATTTGAAATCTGTTTTTGTTACAAGTTGATTGTTTGTTTCCATTAGAACTTTTTACTGCTGTGTGTTGTCTCTTGTTTCAGGTACCATGGCAGGAGATCAGAAAGGAAAACTTACCAAGGATGAAAGATTGATACTTGAAGCAATGACTACGAGAATGGAGAAGATGATGGACTCCAAACTTGAATCTTTTTGCCATGAGCTACATTCATCCAAGAATCAAAGGCAGAAAAGAACAAGAAAAGAAGAAACCAAGATGGCTGATTATGAGAAGAAAATCAGCAGCATTGACAAGGAGATTATTAACATCATCAAGCACTTAGACAAGCAGAAGAAGCTTCCAAAGAATCAAGAACCAGTTGCTACTGTCTCAGAACTCAATGATGCAGAACCAGACTCAGCTGCCCCAATTCAAGAAGCTCAAACCAAAACATCTATGGGAAAAGGAAAGTTTGAGAAAGAACAAGAGTTTTCTCTGTTCTTACCTCACTCTGAATCTAATTTTGATAATTCCTTTGATGAACTAACTTGTCTTGAACCGGTGCAACCGAGTAGAATTGTTTCAGTGTCACAGGTTGCAAAAGAAGACTCAGCAGAAAAAGAACCAGAGAGTACAACACAAGAAGAACAACAGAAAAACTTGCAGACAGAATCAGCTCATGAATCTTTGTCTTATGATCTGCAAGAGCACTCTGAGAAAAGTACAGGTGAAGAGGAGAGATGTCCAGAAGCACCAATCTTATTCAATTATCCAAAGGAGGCGTATGGACAGTCAGCTCTTGAAACAAGTGTTGAATATGATCTTGTGTCAAAGGAGATAATGAGCGCAACTGAATCCATGCAACTCTCCTTGAAAGGTACCAGAATAAGTGAAGTTAGTTACCTGATTCAATATTGGCAAAATTTTATAACAGGTTATAATTTCAAGCGCCATGTTCTTAAAACTTCTACTTCAAGTATAATGCACTTGTTCTGTCCAATTAGTGCTCAAAAAGGAACAGGTACAAAGGAGAGCCTCAAGGAACGAGAACAAGGTGTATGGAAGCTCTCAAGACACGACTTGGGCTTGAAGCATGTTGTATTTGAGCCTGGAGGATATCTGTGGGATCACAGGGACAATGGCATATTGATTAAGATGAAATCAGCAGCACCCACGAGTGCTTTTGGTGATCTTTTATCATCTGAAGTTAAAGGGATGCACGTCTCAGCTCAGCGAGAGTTTCACTACGAAACCAATTGGAGAATGTTACCCACTCTTTCCTGGATCCAACAAACAAGACAACGCAGCAAATGGCCACTTGATCATCAAGATATTGTCAATTTTGCAAAACATATCGGTTTGGCCAAATTCTATGAGCTGCTTATATCAGATTGGGCTGAAAGGTTACAGATCTACTTGTGGAAACCTGGAGCATATGACAGCACACTTATCATCCTTGGAGAGTGCTCTGCTCGTGCTAGAACCAGATTGGGTGATAAGGAGTTGGAAACTGATCAAAATGCCTTGCTTCTTGATCATGTCAAGGTGAGGAAGCCACCAGATTTGCAAAAGCTTCAAGACCATTTCAGAGATTGTCAAACCAAGAGTGGAAATGAAGATTTCACTAAAGGAAAAGGTGAATTGATTACTGGAGCAGGAAGAGAACTCATGTTTTCTTCTCAAATCAAGGAGAAACCACCAGATGGACTCAGTCTACATCAAACTCCAAATAAACAAACCCGAGGTAATTATCTAGACTCAAAGAAACGCATGAAACCTGATTTGCTTTCTATTGGTACAGGACAAACAGTTTTAAGTGCTAGAATTTTCGAAAAGAGAGGCTATAGTAATGATCAGAGTATCAAGAATGGATCCTTGGCTAAGTTGGAGATGCAACAATCAAATCTTGGAAGCTGTCTAGCCGCCAGCTTTGACATAGGAGCAGTCAGAGGATCATATCTCAGCAACCAGAAGGAATTAAGCAACAAACTCAACTGCAATGGAAACTACACTCAACAGTGTCTCACGTCGAACTGGAATCATGTCCAAAGCTTCTCAAATGAAAGAGTTATGGGTTCTACAAGTCGGGTGATTCTGTGTTTGCTTTGTCTGAATTTTTCTGAGTTTAAAACATCTCAATCCTATCTATGGCGACCAGGTGAGCATGCTAAGGTAACTAATCATGTTTTCAAGAATTCTTTTATTGATTACACAGATATGATGCACTTGTTTTTGCCAAAAGAGTCATGTGCAGATTATATGGAAGCTTTGAAGCATGCAAAGACAAAGAACAAGCGTGAGGAAGACAAACGTTTCAAGCCGCCTGATCTAAGCCAGGAGAGACATCAGGACGTCACTTGCTTCATCCTCATCAAAGAAGCACCTCCAGATGCAGCATACAAGCCAAAACCGAGAAAAGACAACTTTGGGATAAGACTCTTACTCTATGATGATTTTACTTATGTTAACTTTTCTTGTTTCAATGTATCAGGTTTAAGTAATGCCTCAGGAGTGAGGAAAGCCAAATGGATCAGTCCCTTCTACCTAATAGAACCAGTCAGCGACAATGCCTATCAAAGAGGCTTGCAAGGTAAGTGTAATCTGATTATAAACTCTGATGTTACTGACTTGGTCCCTTCTATTGCAGGTAACACAGATTTGAGGACAAATCTTTTTGAAGTGGGAGGGGATGATGTGATCATGGAAAGCACCAAGGACTGGAAGCATGAACCTGAACCTGAAGAGCTTGTAGCTGAGGATACAACCTTGAAGAACATTTGGAAGCAAGAAGAAGGTCTTGAAGGGAGCTGGATCAATCAAGACACACTCACCACTATCCAAGCCATTTCTTTTTCTACATGATCATCAAATGAGCAAGTAGCATATGTGTGCTCTTTTTCCCTGTCTTTGGTTTTGTCCCACTGGGTTTTCCAAAGATAGGTTTTTAATGAGGCCATATGTTACTTTCACATCTCTCATTTGATGATCCCGGTTTAGCTTATAATGCCTTATAAAACTTATAAGGCCTTATAAAACTTACGTCTTTTAAAACCTTATGTCTTTCATTTTTATTTTAAACCAAAGGGAGCGTGTTCCTTTATTTCTTTTCTAGTTCCAAGAGCTTGTGCATGTACAAGTCTCTTCTATTTATATGTTTCGAAACCTATCAGTCTAATAACAAGCAATCTTTTATCAAAAACCCTTTTCTCTCTTCTCTCTTGTCTTTGGCGAGTTGAAGTGTGTCTGGTGTGTAATATCCAGTCTGTTGGTGTGTAATATCCAACACCCAAGGGCTTTAGAGAGGTGTGTCATATCCGATCTAAGCCTAGGAGTATCAAGAAGCCTTTCCGCAGCCTCTTGTGTCACCATTCGATCCACATACCTTGAGAAGCTTGAGTCTTTTGATTCGTTTCTGCAAGAATTATCCCATCTGTTCGAGAGCATCATCCTAGGATCTCATCAGGATATCATCAGATTAGGATGAAAGAAGGAGATGAGTGGAAAACTGCTTTTAAAACTAAACATGGCTTGTATGAATGGTTAGTTATGCCATTTGGATTAAGCAATGCGCCTAGTACATTCATGAGACTGATGAATCATATTCTTAGGTCTTTCATAGGCATCTTTGTTGTTGTGTACTTTGATGATATATTAGTTTACAGCAAATGCTTAGAAGATCATATAGAACATCTTAGGGCTGTTTTGGATGTTTTGAGAAAAGAAAAGCTTTATGCCAATCTAAAGAAGTGCACTTTTTGCACAGATAACTTGGTCTTTCTAGGTTTTGTTGTAAGTGCAGATGGTGTAAAGGTGGATCAGGAAAAGATCAAAGCAATACAAGAGTGGCCGAGTCCATCTACAGTGGGAGAAGTAAGGAGTTTTCATGGACTGGCAGGTTTCTATAGGCGCTTTGTGAAGGATTTCAGCACTCTAGCAGCTCCCCTAACTGAGATAATCAAGAAGGATGTAGGATAAGCCGCATTCCAACTCCTTAAAGAGAAGCTTACTCAATCCCCTCTTCTCATACTTCCTGATTTTTCTAAAACATTTGAAATAGAATGTCATGCCTCAGGAATTGGAATTGGTGCTGTGTTGATGCAGGATAAAAGACCTATTGCTTATTTCAGTGAGAAACTCAGTGGAGCTACTCTCAACTATGCCACTTATGACAAAGAACTCTACGCCTTGGTGAGAGCTCTACAGACTTGGCAGCATTATCTCTGGCCAAAGGAGTTTATCATTCACACCGACCATGAATCTCTCAAGTATCTCAAGGGACAAAGTAAGCTCAGCAAGAGACATGCCAGATGGGTAGAATTCATTGAAACCTTCCCTTATGTGATCAAATACAAACAAGGTAAGGAAAATATAGTTGCTGATGCACTATCCAGAAGGTATGTCCTCTTAACTACTCTTGATGCTAAGTTGCTAGGCTTTGAACAGATTAAAGAAATGTATGAATCTGATCCTGACTTTCAAGAAGCTTATAAATCATGTGCTAAGTATGCTTCAGGACATTATTTTAGGCATGATGGATTCTTATTCTATGACAATCGTTTATGTGTGCCTAATTGCTCTTTGAGAGATCTATTTGTCAGGGAATCCCATGGAGGTGATGTGATCATGGACCAACTACCTAATAAAGATGATGAGGATCTAGATAAGCCAGCTGATGAAGATGTCCTAGCCTTGCCTAAAGGACCTATGACTCGATCAAGATCAAGAAAGCTCACGCAAGTTATTGGGGGATTGGTTAAGATGTCCTGGAAGCAAGAGGAATGTCTTGGTAGAAGCTTGATCAACCAAGACACACTTATCACCATTCAAGCTACTTCACCATCAAGCTGATCATCAACTAAGCAAGCAAACTATGCGTGCTCTTTTTCCCTATCTTTGGTTTTGTCCCAATGGGTTTTCCAAAGATAGGTTTTTAACGAGGCCATAGATTTGCTTCTCAAATCTCTTAGTTGATGATCTCGATCCAACCTTATCCCGGATCAACCTTATGTTATACATTTCATGTTTTTGTTTTCAAACTTGTCATTAGTTCTATTTTCAAGAGAACCGTGTGCCTTTACTCTCTTGATAGTTTTCGAGAAGCTTGGAATCTGTTCCAACTTCTCTTATATAAGTGTACTTTGAAACCCTTATCAATAACAATTATCTTTGAATCAAAAACCCTTTCTTTGTTCTCTCTATTGCTTGTTCGCGAGTTATTGAGTGATCTTGTTGGTGTGTAGTATCCAACAGCCCAAGAGTGTCTATCTCGGTGTGTCATATCCGATCTAGTCACTTAGGAGTATCAAGAAGCCTTTCCGCAGCCTCTTGTGTCACCAATCGATCCACAACCTTGTAGAGCTTGAGTCTTTGATTCGTTCTAGCAAGGATCTAGTCCATACTATCCAGAGAAGCAATCTAGGGACGTATTATGTGGTATCAGAGCATCTCTGGTTAGGGAAGTTCTCGTTTCTCTTTTGTTTCGATTTAACCTGTTCAACTTCTTGATCAGTTTTAGATCGATCCGTTTTTGTTTCAACTGATCTGTTCTTTGATTCGCAATATCCATTGATTGATCTGTAAACCAGGGTTGTTTGATTGTGTGATCCAATCGTTTTGTGTCAAACAAATTGTTAAGAAGTTTGAATTGATAGATCTAGGTTTCGCGCTTTTAGATCTGATCATTATCGATTCATATTCTCGTTTTGATTCTTTGTTTAAACCTGATTGATTGTGTGATCTGTTTTAAATCACCTATAACAACTAGATCTACTTGTGTGTCGTCGAAATCTGATCAACGAACCTACCCTGATCTTGTTTCTATTGCGATTCACTTGTTGTCGATTTGAATTCTTGTTACTTGTTAATCAAGTTTTCTTTACCGCCAGTTTATTTCAGTTTAAAATCTCTTGATCATCTACTGATTACGATCAGTTTATTGGAATTATTTACTGGTTGAGTGTTGTTGTTCATTCTAGGTACCAATGGGGAAAGAATCAGAAGAAGAAGCCGAGCTAGTAAGGAAGAACAAGATGCTGAGAGAGCAAATGACCGAGCAAATGAATCAGACTATGATCTCTACAATGGCTGATATGCTCAAGGCTAGCATGAAGGAATTACGTGAGGAGATGAGACAAGAGTTGAGGCAAGCTACTGGCCAGGGACATAGCAATGAGTCTAGAAGGAACCGGCCTACTCCAGTACGGCAAGAGCATGCGGGTTCACAAGAGACCGACAACTACTACTCGCGCCATAGAACTGAGCACAACCCAACTGAGCGCAGTAGTTCTTCATCTGAACTGAGCAGAGGAAGATCGAGGCGTGAACATGATGGAAGGGGATCACGCAAAGACAAGCTTTCTGGACTTAAGCTTAAGATTCCACCCTTCCATGGCAAGGTTGATCCAGATGCCTATTTGGAATGGGAAAAGAAGATCGAGCTTGTCTTCAATTGCCAACACTACTCCAACGCCCAACGGATCAAGATAGCAGCAACTGAATTCTATGATTATGCATTGAGTTGGTGGGATCAGCTTGTAACTACTAGACGGCTTAACCAAGAGAACCCGGTTGATTCATGGCACGAGATGAAGTCACTCATGCGCAAACGGTTTGTTCCAAGTCATTATCACCGCGATCTACATCAAAAGCTACGCAGACTTACCCAAGGAACACGAACTGTTGAAGAATACTATCAAGACATGGAGTTGCTGATGTTACGCGCTAGTATCTTGGAGGATAGAGAAGCTACTATGGCAAGGTTTCTTGGAGGACTTAACCGTGAGATACAAGACAATGTGGAGATGCAACACTATGTGGAGATAGAAGAGATGTTGCACAAAGCTATTCTAGTGGAGCAGCAGCTCAAGAGGAAGGGTAACTCACGCAGCTATGGATCTTCTAAGTTCCACCACTCTAAGGAGGAGAAAACATCCTATCTAAAGGATAGCAAGCCTCAACAGAAAGAAGAGACTAAGCCGAGCAGCACCTACAACAAAGACAAAGGCAAAGCTGAAGTTACTAGTTCAAGAACTAGAGATGTTAAGTGCTTCAAATGTCAAGGGCGTGGGCATTATGCTAATGAGTGCACCAACAAAAAGGTTATGATTCTTCTTGAGAATGGAGAGTATGAATCAGAGGAAGAGAAGTTTGGTTCTGATCATGAGGAGTCTGATGAAGAAAGTGAAGTAGAACCCGTGAAGGGAAGATTGTTGGTGACAAGAAGGCTCTTGAACGTACAAGCTAAGAATGGAGAGCTTGAGCAGCGAGAGAATCTATTTTACACAAGGTGTATGGTTCAGGGAAAGGTGTGCAGCCTCATTATTGATGGAGGAAGTTGTGTCAATGTAGCAAGTGAGACAATGGTGAAGAAATTGGGTTTGAACATCCAGAAACACCCAAGACCCTACAGATTGCAATGGCTCAATGAGGAGGGCGAGATGAGAGTTTCTACTCAAGTACTGGTTCCTATAGCCATTGGTAGGTATGAAGATGAAGTCTTGTGTGATGTGTTGCCAATGGAAGCCAGTCATATACTTCTTGGAAGACCCTGGCAGTATGATAGACGTGTGAATCATGATGGCTTCACCAACAAGCACTCATTTGAATTCAATGGAAAGAAGACTGTGCTGGTGCCTTTGTCTCCTAAAGAGGTTCATGAAGATCAACTCCAGCTTCAGAAAAAGAAAGAGAAAAAGATTGATCTCAACCCTGATCATAACAAGCATCACAGCCTCTATGCCAAACAGGGAGATATCAAAAGAATTCTCTACTCTCAAAATTCTATTATCTTGCTTATGTTTAAAGAGACTCTACTAACAGTTACTGATCACACACCGGATCATCCGAGTGAACTAGTCTCTCTTTTACAGGAATATGCAGATGTGTTTCCAGAAGATAGCCCTATTGGATTGCCTCCAGTGCGTGGGATTGAGCACCAAATTGATTTGTACCTGGTTCTACACTGCCCAACCGTCCCGCATACAGGACCAATCCAGTTGAGACTAAAGAATTGCAAAGACAAGTAGAGGGGCTGATGGAGAAGGGTCATATCCGAGAGAGCTTGAGTCCTTGTGCAGTTCCAGTGCTTCTTGTGCCTAAGAAAGATGGGAGCTGGCGCATGTGTGTTGATTGTAGAGCAATCAACAACATAACAGTGAAGTATCGCCACCCTATTCCTAGATTAGATGATATGCTTGATGAGTTGCATGGTTCTTGCATATTTTCTAAGATAGATTTGAAAAGTGGATATCATCAGATTAGGATGAAAGAAGGAGATGAGTGGAAAACTGCTTTTAAAACTAAACATGGCTTGTATGAATGGTTAGTTATGCCATTTGGACTAACCAATGCGCCTAGTACATTCATGAGACTGATGAATCATATTCTTAGGTCTTTCATAGGCATCTTTGTTGTTGTGTACTTTGATGACATATTAGTTTACAGCAAATGCTTAGAAGATCATATAGAACATCTTAAGGCTGTTTTGGATGTTTTGAGGAAAGAAAAGCTTTATGCCAATCTAAAGAAGTGCACTTTTTGCACAGATAACTTGGTCTTTCTAGGTTTTGTTGTAAGTGCAGATGGTGTAAAGGTGGATCAGGAAAAGATCAAAGCAATACAAGAATGGCCGAGTCCAACTACAGTGGGAGAAGTAAGGAGTTTTCATGGACTGGCAGGTTTCTATAGGCGTTTTGTGAAGGATTTCAGCACTCTAGCAGCTCCCCTAACTGAGATAATCAAGAAGGATGTAGGATTCAAGTGGGGAGAGGCTCAAGAAGCCGCATTCCAACTCCTTAAAGAGAAGCTTACTCAATCTCCTCTTCTCATACTTCCTGATTTTTCTAAAACCTTTGAAATAGAATGTGATGCCTCAGGAATTGGAATTGGTGCTGTTTTGATGCAGGATAAGAGACCTATTGCTTATTTCAGTGAGAAACTCAGTGGAGCTACTCTCAACTATGCCACTTATGACAAGGAACTCTACGCATTGGTGAGAGCTCTACAGACTTGGCAGCATTATCTCTGGCCAAAGGAGTTTGTCATTCATACCGACCATGAATCTCTCAAGTATCTCAAAGGACAAAGTAAGCTCAGCAAGAGACATGCTAGATGGGTAGAGTTCATTGAAACCTTTCCTTATGTGATCAAATACAAACAAGGTAAGGAAAATATAGTTGCTGATGCACTATCCAGAAGGTATGTCCTCTTAACTACTCTTGATGCTAAGTTGCTAGGCTTTGAGCAGATTAAAGAAATGTATGAATCTGATCCTGACTTTCAAGAAGCTTATAAATCATGTGCTAAGTATGCTTCAGGACATTATTTTAGGCATGATGGATTCTTATTCTATGACAATCGTTTATGTGTGCCTAATTGCTCTTTGAGAGATCTATTTGTCAGGGAATCCCATGGAGGAAGCTTGATGGGTCACTTTTGTATAGCAAAAACCCTTAAAGTTCTGCAGGATCACTTCTATTGGCCGCATATGAAAAGAGATGTGGAGAGAATCTGTGGAAGGTGCACAACTTGCAAACTTGCAAAGTCTAAAGTTCAACCCCACGGTTTGTATACTCCTTTGCCTATTCCTACCCATCCTTGGAATGATATATCTATGGATTTTGTTATGGGTTTGCCTAGAACTAGGACTGGAAAGGATTCTATCTTTGTGGTTGTTGATAGATTCTCTAAGATGGCACATTTCATAGCTTGCAATAAAACTGATGATGCATTACATGTAGCTAATTTGTTCTTTAAAGAAGTGGTACGTTTGCATGGAATGCCTAGGACTATAGTTTCAGATAGAGATACTAAATTCCTTAGCTACTTTTGGAAAACATTGTGGTCTAAACTAGGAACTAAGCTATTGTTTTCTACTACTTGTCATCCACAAACTGATGGGCAGACTGAAGTAGTTAATAGAACCTTAGGTACTCTCCTGCGTGCATTCATCAAAAAGAACTTGAAAACATGGGAAGATTTCTTGCCTCATTGTGAATTTGCATACAATCATGCTATGCATTCCGCTTCTAAGTTTTCTCCTTTTGAAATTGTTTATGGGTTCAATCCCATCTCACCTTTGGATCTAATACCTTTACCTGAGTGTGAAAGGGTTAGTATGGATGGGAAAAAGAAAGCTGAGATGGTTCAGCAGATTCATGAGCAAGCTAAGCGCAATCTTGAAGAGAAAACTAAGCAATACGCCAAACAAGCTAACAAGGGAAGGCGTAAGATGATCTTTGATGTTGGAGATCAAGTATGGGTTCACTTGAGGAAAGAGAGATTTCCAAAGGAGAGGAAGTCTAAGCTAATGCCGCGGATTGATGGCCCTTTTGAAGTCACCAAGAGGATCAATGACAATGCCTACAAACTTGATCTGCAAGGTAAGTACGATATAAGTGATAGCTTCAATGTTACTGACTTGATCCCTTTTGTTGCAGATGAGCCAGATTTGAGGACAAATCCTTTTCAAGAGGGAGGGGATGATGTGATCATGGACCAACTACCTAATAAAGATGATGAGGATCTAGATAAGCCAGCTGATGAAGATGTCCTAGCCTTGCCTAAAGGACCTATGACTCGATCAAGATCAAGAAAGCTCACGCAAGTTATTGGGGGATTGGTTAAGATGTCATGGAAGCAAGAGGAATGTCTTGGTAGAAGCTTGATCAACCAAGACACACTTATCACCATTCAAGCTACTTCACCATCAAGCTGATCATCAACTAAGCAAGCAAACTATGCGTGCTCTTTTTCCCTATCTTTGGTTTTGTCCCAATGGGTTTTCCAAAGATAGGTTTTTAACGAGGCCATAGATTTGCTTCTCAAATCTCTTAGTTGATGATCTCGATCCAACCTTATCCCGGATCAACCTTATGTTATACATTTCATGTTTTTGTTTTCAAACTTGTCATTAGTTCTATTTTCAAGAGAACCGTGTGCCTTTACTCTCTTGATAGTTTTCGAGAAGCTTGGAATCTGTTCCAACTTCTCTTATATAAGTGTACTTTGAAACCCTTATCAATAACAATTATCTTTGAATCAAAAACCCTTTCTTTGTTCTCTCTATTGCTTGTTCGCGAGTTATTGAGTGATCTTGTTGGTGTGTAGTATCCAACAGCCCAAGAGTGTCTATCTCGGTGTGTCATATCCGATCTAGTCACTTAGGAGTATCAAGAAGCCTTTCCGCAGCCTCTTGTGTCACCAATCGATCCACAACCTTGTAGAGCTTGAGTCTTTGATTCGTTCTAGCAAGGATCTATCCCATACTATCCAGAGAAGCAATCTAGGGACGTATTAGGAGGAAGCTTGATGGGTCACTTTGGTATAGCAAAAACCCTTAAAGTTCTGCAGGATCACTTCTATTGGCCGCATATGAAAAGAGATGTGGAGAGAATCTGTGGAAGGTGCACAACTTGCAAGCTTGCAAAGTCTAAAGTTCAACCTCACGGTTTGTATACTCCTTTGCCTATTCCTACTCATCCTTGGAATGATATATCTATGGATTTTGTTATGGGTTTGCCTAGAACTAGGACTGGAAAGGATTCTATCTTTGTGGTTGTTGATAGATTCTCTAAAATGGCACATTTCATAGCTTGCAATAAGACTGATGATGCATTACATGTAGCTAATTTGTTCTTTAAAGAAGTGGTACGTTTGCATGGAATGCCTAGGACTATAGTTTCAGATAGAGATACTAAATTCCTTAGCTACTTTTGGAAAACATTGTGGTCTAAACTAGGAACTAAGCTATTGTTTTCTACTACTTGTCATCCACAAACTGATGGGCAAACTGAAGTAGTTAATAGAACCTTAGGTACTCTCCTGCGTGCATTCATCAAAAAGAACTTGAAATCATGGGAAGATTACTTGCCTCATTGTGAATTTGCATACAATCATGCTATGCATTCTGCTTCTAAGTTTTCTCCTTTTGAAATTGTTTATGGGTTCAATCCCATCTCACCTTTGGATCTAATACCTTTACCTGAGTGTGAAAGGGTTAGTATGGATGGAAAAAAGAAAGCTGAGATGGTTCAGCAGATTCATGAGCAAGCTAAGCGCAATCTTGAAGAGAAAACTAAGCAATACGCCAAACAAGCTAACAAGGGAAGGCGTGAGATGATCTTTGAAGTTGGAGATCAAGTATGGGTTCACTTGAGAAAAGAGAGGTTTCCAAAAGAGAGGAAGTCTAAGCTAATGCCGAGGATTGATGGCCCTTTTGAAATCACCAAGAGGATCAATGACAATGCCTACAAACTTGATCTGCAAGGTAAGTACGACATAAAAGATAGCTTCAATGTTACTGACTTGATCCCTTTTGTTGCAGATGAGCCAGATTTGAGGACAAATCCTTTTCAAGAGGGAGGGGATGATGTGATCATGGACCAACTAGCTAATGGAGATGATGAGGATCTAGACAAGCCAACTAATGAAGATGTCCTAGCCTTGCCTAAAGGACCTATGACTCGATCAAGATCAAGGAAGCTCACGCAAGTTATTGGAGGATTGGTTAAGATGTCATGGAAGCAAGAGGAATGTCTTGGTAGAAGCTTGATCAACCAAGACACACTTATCACCATTCAAGCTACTTCACCATCAAGCTGATCATCAACTAAGCAAGCAATCTATGCGTGCTCTTTTTCCCTATCTTTGGTTTTGTCCCAATGGGTTTTCCAAAGATAGGTTTTTAACGAGGCCATAGATTTGCTTCTCAAATCTCTTAGTTGATGATCTCGATCCAACCTTACCCCGGATCAACCTTATGTTATACATTTCATGCTTTTGTTTTCAAACTTGTCATTTGTTTCTATTTCCAAGAGAGCCGTGTGCCTTTACTCTCTTGATAGTTTTCGAGAAGCTTGGAGTCTGTTCCAACTTCTCTTATATAAGTGTACTTTGAAAACCCTTATGAATCATCAATTATCTTTTATCAAAAACCTTTCTTTTGTTCTCTCTACTGCTTGTTCGCGAGTTGTTGAGTGTTCTTGTTGGTGTGTAATATCCAACAACCCAAGAGTGTCTATCTCGGTGTGTCATATCCGATCTAGTCACTTAGGAGCATCAAGGAGCCTTTCCGCAGCCTCTTGTGTCACCAATCGATCCACAACCTTGTAGAGCTTGAGTCTTTGATTCGTTCTAGCAACGATCTATCCCATACTATCCAGAGAAGCAATCTAGGGACGTATTATCGGCGTTCCAATCAAACCAGGATGAATCACTTTGTAAGAAGCTTGACTTGGATACATAAAGTGTTGGAGAATCACCAGGAAGTTGAATTAATCTCATAGGAGTTGGGATGAAGAAGTTATCCCACTTTCTAATCAGGTGATTCCAGTTTCCCAGTTTGGGAATAGGGGACAGCTTCTTCGTCATTCCAATCAAACCAGGATGAATCACTCTGTAAGAAGCTTGATTTAAATACATAAAGTGTTGGAGAATCACCAGGAAGTTGAATAAATCTCATAGGAGTTGGGATGAAGAAGTTATCCCACTTTCTAATCAGGTGATTCCAGTTTTCCAGTTTGGGAATAGGACAGCTTCTTCGGCGTTCCAATCAAACCAGGATGAATCACTTTGTAAGAAGCTTGATTTGGATACATAAAGTGGTGGAGAATCACCAGGAAGTTGAATTAATCTCATAGGAGTTGGGATGAAGAAGTTATCCCACTTTCTAATCAGGTGATTCCAGTTTCCCAGTTTGGGAATAGGACAGCTTCTTCGTCGTTCCAATAACACCAGGATGAATCACTTTGTAAGAAGCTTAGTTTGGATACATAAAGTGGTGTAGAATCACCAGGAAGTTGAATTAATCTCATAGGAGTTGGGATGAAGAAGTTATCCCACTTTCTAATCAGGTGATTCCAGTTTCCCAGTTTGGGAATAGGACAGCTTCTTCGTCGTTCCAATAACACCAGGATGAATCACTTTGTAAGAAGCTTGATTTGGATACATAAAATGGTGGATAAACACCAGGAAATTGAATAAATCTCATAGGAGTTGGGATGAAGAAGTTATCCCACTTTCTAATCAGGTGATTCCAGTTTCCCAGTTTGGGAATATGACAGCTTCTTCGGCGTTCCAATCAAACCAGGATGAATCACTTTGTAAGAAGCTTGACTTGGATACATAAAGTGTTGGAGAATCACCAGGAAGTTGAATTAATCTCATAGGAGTTGGGATGAAGAGTTATCCCACTTTCAAATCAGGTGATTCCAGTTTCCCAGTTTGGGAATAGGACAGCTTCTTCGTCGTTCCAATCAAACCAGGATGAATCACTCTGTAAGAAGCTTGATTTGGATACATAAAGTGTTGGACAATCACCAGGAAGTTGAATAAATCTCATAGGAGTTGGGATGAAGAAGTTATCCCACTTTCTAATCAGGTGATTCCAGTTTCCCAGTTTGGGAATAGGACAGCTTCTTCGTCGTTCCAATAACACCAGGATGAATCACTTTGTAAGAAGCTTGATTTGGATACATAAAATGGTGGAGAAACACCAGGAAGTTGAATAAATCTCATAGGAGTTGGGATGAAGAAGTTATCCCACTTTCTAATCAGGTGATTCCAGTTTCCCAGTTTGGGAATAGGACAGCTTCTTCGGCGTTCCAATCAAACCAGGATGAATCACTTTGTAAGAAGCTTGACTTGGATACATAAAGTGTTGGAGAATCACCAGGAAGTTGAATTAATCTCATAGGAGTTGGGATGAATGAGTTATCCCACTTTCAAATAAGGTGATTCCAGTTTCCCAGTTTGGGAATAGGACAGCTTCTTCGTCGTTCCAATCAAACCAGGATGAATCACTTTGTAAGAAGCTTGATTTGGATACATAAAATGGTGGAGAAATACCAGGAAGTTGAATAAATCTCATAGGAGTTGGGATGAAGAAGTTATCCCACTTTCTAATCAGGTGATTCCAGTTTCCCAGTTTGGGAATAGGACAGCTTCTTCGTCGTTCCAATAACACCAGGATGAATCACTTTGTAAGAAGCTTGATTTGGATACATAAAGTGGTGGAGAATCACCAGGAAGTTGAATTAATCTCATAGGAGTTAAGATGAAGAAGTTATCCCACTTTCTAATCAGGTGATTCAAGTTTCCCAGTTTGGGAATAGGACAGCTTCTTCGTCGTTCCAATAACACCAGGATGAATCACTTTGTAAAAAGCTTGATTTGCATACATAAAGTGGTGGAGAATCACCAGGAAGTTGAATTAATCTTATAGGAGTTGGGATGAAGAAGTTATCCCACTTTCTAATCAGGTGATTCCAGTTTCCCAGTTTGGGAATAGGACAGCTTCTTCGTCGTTCCAATAACACCAGGATGAATCACTTTGTAAGAAGCTTGATTTGGATACATAAAGTGGTGGAGAATCACCAGGAAGTTGAATAAATCTCATAGGAGTTGGGATGAAGAAGTTATCCTCCTTTCAAATCAGGTGATTCCAGTTTCCCAGTTTGGGAATAGGACAGCTTCTTCGTCGTTCCAATCAAACCAGGATGAATCACTCTGTAAGAAGCTTGATTTGGATACATAAAGTGTTGGAGAATCACCAGGAAGTTGAATAAATCTCATAGGAGTTGGGATGAAAAAGTTATCCCACTTTCTAATCAGGTGATTCCAGTTTCCCAGTTTGGGAATAGGACAGCTTCTTCGTCGTTCCAATAACACCAGGATGAATCTCTTTGTAAGAAGCTTGATTTGGATACATAAAATGGTGGAGAAACACCAGGAAGTTGAATAAATCTCATAGGAGTTGGGATGAAGAAGTTATCCCACTTTCTAATCAGGTGATTCAAGTTTCCCAGTTTGGGAATAGGACAGCTTCTTCGGCGTTCCAATCAAACCAGGATGAATCACTTTGTAAATGTTGAGATGAGGAAGCCATTATGAGAAGAGGAGAGGAGTTAGAGGAGTAATGGGAGAGGGAACGGACGGTGTGTGTACGGACGGTACGGCCAGTGTACGGCCGGTACGGATCACCTCGGCCATGATGACTCGAATCACCTTTAAAGTCCATTTAAAGGATGTGCAAAGTTAGGGCATGGCATGTACGGATAGGGCATGACCGTACTGATGAGAGACCGTAAAAGAGAAGGAGGATGGAAGGCAAAGCCACCATCAGACGCAGAAGGTTTGGAACGGATCAGACCGTTTATGGATAAGGTTGGAGCGCGCCTTATCTATCCAGCTCTTGGACAGGCTGTAAAGCTAGAAGCGTGTGTTCCTTTCTGACCTTGACTACACATGCTTAGACTAGTGCCATTTCCCTTACTTGAAAGCCCTAATGTCTCTCCTATATATATTGTAACCTCATCCATAATAAAGATTAGACAGTTCTGATTATCTTTGCCTCCATGGCTTACTCTTAGTCTCGATCTCTTATCTTACTCTTTACACTCAGTTCTTCTCTAATCTCTCTTAAACACTCAGATTACTCTTCATTACTCTAAAAGTGATATGGTATCAGAGCCAGGTTCATGAGAATCTGAGTTCTTGTTGAGGTTTTGTATCAAGACAAAGGATAGAAGCTAGGAGTTGGGCGTTGAAGATTCAAGCTTCAAGTCTTCTCCGGTTGTGTCTTGGGTCTTGTTGGTGTGGTTACTACTCTCAGTCCAAGATTTAGCAAGCTGTTTACGTCTAGCTGCTTCAAGATGGATAGTGGGATGAAGATGAAGGTCGCGGTGGTGTTCAAGGGGAACAACTACCTAGTGTGGTCACGGATGGTGAAGACCGCAGTTGGAAGCAAAGGCTTGTGGGGACACATTACCTCTGGAACGGCCCCAAAGCCGGTTGCTCAAGAAGAAGACAAGGATGAGGCAGCAAAGGATCCATTTGAGAGGTGGGAGCAGGAAGACATGATGGTGATGTCAGTTCTTCATGCTTCCTTAGAACCGGCGATTCTGGATGCTTACTGCTACTGTGAGACGGCAAAGGAGTTGTGGGATACCTTAAAGAGGGTGTATGGAAACACATCCAACCTGAGTAGAGTCTTTGAGGTGAAGCAAGAGATCAACAACTTGGCTCAAGAAGACATGGAGTTTACCAAGCACCTAGGAAGGTTCAGGTCACTCTGGTCCGAGCTAGAGATGTTGAGGCCAAGCACGGTTGATCCCAGTGAGCTAATCAAGAGGCGTGAGCAGGACAAGGTATTTGGACTGCTCTTGACACTGAATCCGGCATACAGTGGGCTGATACAACACATGCTGAGAGATGATACTCTACCTGACTTGGAGGAAGTGTGTTCTCGGATTCAGAAAGAGCAAGGGTCAATTGGGTTGTTTGGGAAGAAGGGGGAGTTGTCTTAGCTAACCAAGCCGCACAAGCTGAGCAAGGAGAGACTCCACAAGCTAACAGAGCTACGAATGGGAAGTTTGAGGATAGGAGGTTCAATGGGAGCTGTGATCATTGCAAGAAACAAGGCCACAAGAAGAGCCAGTGTTGGATACTCCACCCACACCTCAAACCGGCGAAGTTCATGAAGGAAAGGGAAGCTAGAGCACACATGTCTGACGGGTCAAGTGATGTGGGTACTAGCAAGGCTCAAGAAGGTGGTACAAGTGATGGCAAGTCTCTGGTGGCATACATGGGAGCTCCTAGCAGCCGCAACAATGATCAGGACTTCATAAGGAAGGCTGACATTGACGCTCTCATCAAGATGTTCAAGGATAACGGTAACATCTATGGTTATTCTTATGGTGCTTCCATGATTGCTAGGACTGTAGGAGACTTAGATTGCATCACTAGAACTGATAGTATAGCTAAGTCTCTAAGAAATGCAAATAACTACAATGCATATAAGCCATCTAGTATACTCGCTCACCTTGCTAGTAATCAATCAACTAGACCTCTTATTGTGGATTCAGGTGCATCACATCACATGATTAGTGATACTAAGTTAATTAAGAACATTGTGCCTACTAAGGGTCACGTGATGATTGCAAATGGTGATAAGGTTCCAATTAAAGGAATAGGAACACTTAAACTGTTTAGTAAAGACTCAAAAGCTTTCTATATGCCTGACTTTACTTCAAACTTATTATCTGTCAAGAAATGTGCAACTGACTTACAATGCAATGTCATATTTAGTCCTAATGATGTGAAGTTTCAGGATATTGAAAGCAGCAAAGTGATTGGAAAAGGAGTAACAAAAGGAGACTTATATTTGCTTGAAGATCTTGCTCCTGTTTCTGACATTAGCTGCTCTCTTACTACTGCTTTTGTTCCTAGTTTAAATAAAAATGCATTGTGGCATGCTAGACTAGGACACCCTCATAATAAGGCTTTGAAACTGATGTTGCCAGGTGTTTCTTTTGAAAACAATGATTGTGAAGCTTGCATTTTAGGCAAGCATTGTAGAACTGTATTTCCAAACTCTTCTACGGTTTATGAGAATTGCTTTGATCTTATTCACTCTGATGTATGGACTGCTCCTTGTTTATCTAGAGAGAATCATAAGTATTATGTCTCATTCATTGATGAAAAATCTAAATACACCTGGTTAACCTTAATTCCAACTAAAGATAGGGTACTTGATGCATTTAAAAATTTTCAATCCTATGTAACTAACCATTATCAAGCCAAGATTAAGATTTTCAGGTCAGATAATGGAGGAGAATACATTGGACAAGCTTTCAAGCAACACCTATCACAGTATGGAATTCTTCATCAAACAAGCTGTCCCTACACTCCACAACAGAATGGTGTGGCTGAGAGGAAGAATAGGCACCTTATGGAAGTTGCAAGGTCAATGATGTTCCAAGCTAATGTACCTAAGAAGTTTTGGAGTGATGCAGTAGCCACGGCCTGCTATCTAATCAACAGGACTCCCACACTAATCCTGAAAGGGCAGTCACCATTTGAGGTTCTCAACAAACATAAACCCTCATTAGAACATATAAGGGTCTTTGGGTGTTTATGTTATGTTTTGATACCCGGGGAGTTGAGAAACAAGCTTGAAGCTAGGAGTACTAAGGCAATGTTTATTGGCTACTCTACAACTCAGAAGGGATACAAGTGTTATAATCCAGACACAAGAAGGGTGCTGGTATCAAGGGATGTGAAGTTTGTTGAAGAGAGAGGATATTATGAGGAGCAAAACAAGGAAGACTTGAAGGATCTTACCTCGGAGAGAGCCACTACCTTGCGGATCATCTTAGAAAGTATTGGAGTCAAGGTGAGACAAGATCAGCAAGGAACTGGCAGTAACCCAGGATCTCAACCACCAAATGGTGGACGTTCAGCAACTCCCACTTCTGATCATGGGGGGGAAAGGAGTGAACCAGAGACAACTCAAGAGAGTAGTGGAGCATCTGGTACACATGATCAAGATGTGGAAGTAAGTGAACAGCAAGATGGAGCTGAAGCAAGTCAGCTAGGAGAAGAAGAGGTAGTTGAAGTGTCTACTTCCGTACCACAAGAAAGTGGAGAAGAATCACAAGTGGAAGTGGAACAACCGGAACCAGCATTGAGAAGAAGCACACGGATTAGGAGAGATGCTTCCAACTGGGTAAGCACGAGAGTGTACTACAATGCCCAGGCTGTGAAGCATCCTTCTCAGGCTGTGTGTTCCTTTGCTCAATACCCTGAAGAACATTGTGCTTTTATGGTAAACTTGGATGAGAACTACATACCAAGAAGCTATGAAGAGGCAATGATGGATAAAGAATGGAAGGAATCAGTTGGAGCTGAGGCAGGAGCCATGATCAAGAATGATACATGGTATGAGAGTGAGTTACCAAAAGGGAAGAAGGCTGTGACTAGTAGATGGATCTTCACAATCAAGTATAAGGCTGATGGAAAGGTGGAGAGGAAGAAGTCAAGATTGGTTGCAAGAGGCTTTACTCAAACCTATGGAGAAGATTACATTGAGACGTTTGCACCAGTAGCTAAACTTCACACAATCCGGATTGTCTTAAGCTTAGCTGTGAACCTTGGATGGGGCTTATGGCAAATGGATGTGAAGAATGCATTTCTGCAAGGAGAGCTGGAGGATGAAGTGTATATGCATCCACCTCCAGGCTTGGAACACTTAGTAAAGAGAGGGAATGTGTTGAGACTGAAGAAAGCTATCTATGGATTGAAGCAATCACCAAGAGCTTGGTACAACAAGCTGAGTACTACTCTGAATGGCCGAGGCTTCAAGAAGTCTGAACTAGACCACACCCTCTTCACTCTCACTACTCCCTCAGGTATGATTGCACTCCTTGTGTATGTTGATGATATCATTATCACAGGAAGTGATAAGGAAGGTATCATAGCAACCAAGGAGTTCCTTAAATCAATGTTTGAGATTAAAGACTTGGGAGAAATGAAATACTTTCTTGGAATTGAGATATGTAGATCCAAGGAAGGTTTGTTCATGTCCCAAAGGAAGTATACACTTGATCTTTTGAAAGGTGCAGGTGCTTATGGAGGCAAGACAGCAAGGATGCCTATGGAGGATGGCTACAAAGTCCCACGAGAGGGGGAGATTGAAGACAGCAAACCTTATCAGGATCCTAAACTCTATAGAAAGCTAGTTGGTAAATTGATTTACCTTACCATAACCAGACCTGACATTTGCTTTGCTGTGAATCAGGTGAGTCAACACATGCAAGTGCCTAAGGAACATCATTGGCGCATGGTAGAGAGGATCTTGATGTATCTCAACGGCTCACCTGATCAAGGAGTATGGATGGGTTGCAATGGAAGCACTGAAGTGGTTGGATACTGTGATGCGGATTGGGCTGGTGATAGAGCAGACAGGAGATCAACCACAGGCTATTGCACATTCATTGGAGGCAACTTGGTTACTTGGAAGAGTAAGAAGCAGAAGGTGGTGTCTTGCTCAAGTGCAGAAGCTGAGTATAGAGCTATGCTGAAGCTAACCAACGAGCTATGAGATTAAGAGATCTTTAGAGTAACTAGAATGTAAGTGAGAGTTTTAGGTGAAGTTTAGAAGAGATTATGAAAGACTAAGTAACTTGAGAATCGTTTAGAGTCTAAGAGAGAACCATAGTGTCTAAGAGATTAGAGAGACTCAAACTGCATAATCTTTATTAGTGTTGATGAGTTACAATATATAGTGTGAGCATACAAGGGTTTTCGAAATCAAGGAGATGACTAAAGCATGTGAGGTCAATCAGGAGAGGATAAGCTCGTTTGGACTAGCCAATTAGCTTCTCCACATGCGCGGAGTATCTAGCATCTTGGACCGAGATGCTCTTGCCTTTCCAGCTGTTCCAGCCTGTCAAGGCGCGCTCTACCTTATCCCTAAACGGTCTGATCCTTCTCCACTTGAGTAACTCTTCCCTAGTTACCGTTTCACTTGTGCAAGGTAACTTTGGTTGAGGCTTGGATGGTACGGACTGTACGGCTTGTACGGCCTTGTACGGACGTCCGTACCATGCTCTCCCTAAACTCCCTTAAGCTTCCTCATCTCCTTTCCTCTTCAACTCCTTAGCTCTTCATACATATACTCAGCTCAACTCAACACTCCCCCTCAAGCTTAGCTTTGTGAAAGCCTAAGCTTGGACAGCCACAAGATCTTCCTCATTAAAAACCTCACCAAAGAAAACCCAATGGGATAAAACTTTGATGAGGGAAAAAGAGTAAAGACCTTGCAGCTAAGGGGACTAGCTCCTTCTCTTCCCAAGATCAATGAGGCCCAACCTGATGTGAATGGACTCCATTGTCTTCTGTCTTGCAGCCTTGGTAAACACATCCGCTAACTGATCTTCACTCCTTGTGTAGCATGGCAAGATGACTCCTAAGGTGATCATCTGCCTCACCTTGTGACAATCAACTTCAATGTGCTTGGTTCTCTCATGGAACACCGAGTTGGAGGCAATGTGAATGGCGGCTTGGTTGTCACAATGCATGGTCATTGGCGTGGCTTGATCAATCTCCAAATGCTTCAAGATGCCTTTGATCCATACTAACTCGTTGGTGAGCTTCAGCATGGCTCTATACTCAGCTTCTGCACTTGAGCAAGACACCACCTTCTGCTTCTTACTCTTCCAAGTCACCAAGTTGCCTCCAATGAATGTGCAATAGCCTGTGGTTGATCTCCGGTCTGCTCTATCACCAGCCCAATCCGCATCACAGTATCCCACCACTTCAGTGCTTCCATTGCAGCCCATCCATACTCCTTGATCAGGTGAGCCGTTGAGATACATCAAGATCCTCTCCACCATGTGCCAGTGATGTTCCTTAGGCACTTGCATGTGTTGACTCACCTGATTCACAGCAAAGCAAATGTCAGGTCTAGTTATAGTAAGATAAATCAATTTGCCAACAAGTTTTCTATAGAGTTTAGGATCCTGATAAGGTTTGCTGTCTTCAATCTCCCCCTCTCGTGGAACTTTGTAGCCATCCTCCATAGGCATCCTTGCTGTCTTGCCCCCATAAGCCACTGCACCTTTCAAGAGATCAAGTGTATACTTCCTTTGGGACATGAATAAACCTTCCTTGGATCTACATATCTCAATCCCAAGAAAGTATTTCATCTCTCCCAAGTCTTTAATCTCAAACATGGACTTAAGAAACTCCTTGGTTGCAATGATACCTTCCTTATCACTCCCTGTGATAATGATATCATCAACATACACAAGGAGTGCAATCATACCTGAGGGAGTTGTGAGTGTGAAGAGAGTGTGATCTAGTTCAGACTTCTTGAAGCCTCGGCCATTTAGAGTTGTGCTCAGCTTGTTGTACCAAGCTCTTGGTGATTGCTTCAACCCATAGATAGCCTTCTTCAGTCTCAACACATTTCCCTTCTTCACTAAGTGTTCCAAGCCTGGTGGGGGATGCATATATACTTCATCCTCAAGTTCCCCTTGTAGGAATGCATTCTTCACATCCATTTGCCATAAGCCCCATCCAAGGTTCACAGCCAAGCTTAATACAATTCGGATTGTATGCAACTTAGCTACTGGTGCAAATGTCTCAACATAATCCTCTCCATAGGTTTGAGTAAAGCCTCTTGCAACCAGTCTTGACTTCTTCCTCTCAATCTTTCCATCCGCTTTGTACTTGATTGTGAAGATCCATCTACTAGTCACAGCCTTCTTCCCTTTTGGTAACTCACTCTCATACCATGTATCATTCTTGATCATAGCTCCTGCTTCATCTCCTACTGACTCTTTCCATTCTTTATCCTTCATTGCCTCTTCATAGCTTCTTGGGATGTGATTCTCATCCAAGTTTACCATGAAAGCGCAATGTGCTTCTGGATATTGAGCAAAGGAGCACACGGCTTGAGAAGGATGCTCCACAGCTTGGGCATTGTAGTACACTCTCGTGTTTACCCAACTGGAAGGATCCTTCCTTATCCTTGTACTCCTTCTTAGTGGCTGCACAACCGGTTCTTCTTCCTGTTGTTCTTCTACCACTTCATCTTGAGAAGGTGTTTGTATCACACCATGATCATGCCCATGACCATCAGAGCCTATGCTCTCTTCTCCTTCATCTTGGTTAGTCTCTTGCGTAGGCTCCTCCTCATGTGTCTCTCCTCCCTCATGATCAAGGTGGGATGGTGAACCAACTTCAGGAGGTGTTGTTGCGTGATCTCTTGGATCCTGGGATGTACTGATTCCAAGACCTTCAAGGATGATCCGCAAGGTGGTGGCCTTGTCTGATGTTAAGTCCTTCAAGTCTTCTTGGTTCTTTTCTTCATAGTATCCTCTATCTTCCAAGAACTTCACATCTCTAGATACAAGAACTCTCCTTGCTATAGGGTCATAGCATTTGTATCCTTTCTGTGTAGCTGAGTATCCTATGAACACAGCCTTAGTACTTCTTGCTTCTAGCTTGTTGATCATCTCTCCTGGTTTGAGCACAAAGCATAGACATCCAAAGACTCGCAAGTAATCAAGCACTGGTTTGTACCTGTTCAGAACTTCAAATGGAGCCTTCTCATTCAGAACCTTGGTTGGAGTTCTGTTGATCAAGTAACAAGCAGTGGCAACCGCATCACTCCAGAATCTCTTTGGAACATTACTCTGAAACATCAGAGACCTTGCCACTTCCATGAGGTGCCTATTCTTCCTCTCAGCCACTCCATTTTGCTGTGGAGTATACGGACAGCTTGTTTGATGTAGGATCCCATGTTGTGATAAGTGTTCCTTGAATGCATGACTTGTGTACTCTCCTCCATTATCTGATCTCAAAATTTTAATCTTAGCATGATAATGGTTAGTTACATAAGTTTGAAAGTTCCTAAATGCATCAAGTACCCTATCTTTGGTCTGAATTAAGGTTAACCAGGTGTATTTGGATTTTTCATCAATGAATGTGACAAAGTACTTATAACTATCTCTAGATAAGCAAGGGGCAGTCCACACATCAGAATGAATTAAATCAAAGCAGTTATCATAGATAGTAGTAGACTTTTGAAACACAGTTCTACAATGCTTGCCTAAAATACAAGCTTCACAATCTTTGTTCTCAAACACAACACCTGGTACCATTAAGTTCAAAGCTTTAACATGAGGGTGTCCTACTCTAGCATGCCACAATGCATTTTTATTCAACAAAGAAGCAGAAGTAAATGAGCAACTATAATCAGGAACAGAAGTGAGTTCTTCAAGCATATAGAGATCTCCCTTAGTCACCCCTTTCCCAATCAATCTGCTGCTCTCAATATCCTGAAACTTCACATCATTAGGACTAAAGATAACATTGCATTGTAAATCATTAGTACATTTCTTCACAGATAATAGGTTTGATGTGAATTCAGGCATGTAAAAAGCTCTAGATTCTTTGTTAAACAACTTAAGCTTTCCTATTCCTCTAATAGGTATCTTATCCCCATTTGCTATCATCACATGCCCATGTGTAGGTTCTATATCCTTAATCAAGTTCTCATCACTTATCATATGATGTGATGCACCAGAATCAACAATCAATGGTTTACCTACTCGTTTAGCATTATGACATAGATTACTAAGTAATGGATGCATCCTATCAGTTCTAGCAATGTGGGCATTTCTATACTCATTCCTAGTTTCTAACCGTTCTACTAGTTCTCTAATCAAGTGATCATCCTTATATGCAATCATAGAAGCTCCAAAGGAATAACCATAAGTGTTACCGTTTTCCTTTAGCATTTTGAAGAGTGCATCAAGGTCCTTCATCATTGCTGCGTGAGCTTGAGGCGCCAGTGTAAGCCACAAGAGACTTCCCATTCCCATCATTGCCTCCAAGCCCATCCACTTCACTCATCTTGCTGGTGCCAGCTCCACTTGAACCTTCAGTCACATTTGCCCTTCCCTCACGCTCCTTCATAAACTTGGCCGGCTTGAGGTGTGGGTGAAGTATCCAGCATTGGCTCTTCTTATGACCATGCTTCTTGCAATGATCACAGTTGCCATTGAACTTCCTGTCCTCATACTTCCCGTGAGATGCCTTGTTTGCTTGTGGAGCCTCGGTTGAGTCCTCATGAGCTGCTTGATTGGCAAGAGAGAGCTCCCCTTTCCTCCAAACAACCCCATAGATCCCTGCTCCCTTTGGATTTGCGCACACACCTCCTCAAGGTCCGGAAGCTTGTCTGACCTCAACATGTGCTGAATGAGTTGAGTGTAGGCCGGGTTCAGTGTGAGAAGCAACCCAAAGACCTTGTCTTGCTCGCGCCTCTCATTCAGCTGATCTGGATCAGTTGTGCTCGGCCTCAGCATCTCCAGCTCTGACCATAAGGACCTGAACCTCCCCAAGTGCTTAGTGAACTCCATGTCCTCTTGTGCAAGACGGTTGATCGCTAGCTTCACTTCAAACACACGGCTGAGGTTGGAAGTGTTCCCATACACCTTCTTCAGCGTGTCCCACAGCTCTTTGGCTGATTCACAGTAGCTGTAAGCATCCAAGATAGCTGGGTCCAAGGATGCGTGTAGAACCGTCATCACCAGCATGTCTTCTTGTTGCCATTTCTCCACAGCCGCTTCATTGGAGACCTCTTCTTGATCTCCTCCCTGAGTAATGAGTTTCGGAGCCTCCCCTGTTGTGATGTGCCCCCACAAACCCTTACTTCCCACCGCAGTCTTCACCATCCGAGACCACACAAGGTAGTTGCTACCCTTGAAAGTAACCGCCACCTTCATCCTCATGCTCAACCCATGCTCCATCTTTACTCAGCTTGACTTGAACAGCTTGAATCTGATGAAATCTTGAGTCTTGAATCACGTACACACACCAACCTTGAGTCTTGAGTCACGCACAAACACAGAACGTAGCGCAGCTCCAACACCTTCAAAGCTACTCGCGTGTAGCTTCAAAGCCTTGTAACTCTCTAAAGATCAAACCCCAGATTCTAATGAACCTGGCTCTGATACCATATGAGATTAAGAGATCTTTAGAGTAACTAGAATGTAAGTGAGAGTTTTAGGTGAAGTTTAGAAGAGATTATGAAAGACTAAGTAACTTGAGAATCGTTTAGAGTCTAAGAGAGAACCATAGTGTCTAAGAGATTAGAGAGACTCAACTGCATAATCTTTATTAGTGTTGATGAGTTACAATATATAGTGTGAGCATACAAGGGTTTTCGAAATCAAGGAGAGGACTAAGCATGTGAGGTCAATCAGGAGAGGATAAGCTCGTTTGGACTAGCAATTAGCTTCTCCACATGCGCGGAGTATCTAGCATCTTGGACCGAGATGCTCTTGCCTTTCCAGCTGTTCCCAGCCTGTCAAGGCGCGCTCTACCTTATCCTAAACGGTCTGATCCTTCTCCACTTGAGTAACTCTTCCATAGTTACCGTTTCACTTGTGCAAGGTAACTTTGGTTGAGGCTTGGATGGTACGGACTGTACGGCTTGTACGGCCTTGTACGGACGCCGTACCATGCTCTCCCTAAACTCCCTTAAGCTTCCTCATCTCCTTTCCTCTTCAACTCCTTAGCTCTTCATACATATACTCAGCTCAACTCAACACGAG
>NW_022610116.1:0-30653 GCF_000309985.2 Brassica rapa
TAACCACCACACAAACAGCCTTGCTTTGGCTGGAAACTCTCTCTCTCTCTCTTTCTTTCTTCTCTCTCTATGATTTCTCTTGGTATTTTACTCTGGATTGGATGAATTAAATCGACAGAGACGACCCATATTTATAGAAAACGAGGGGGTAAGTATTGCCCCACGAACAGGCATGACTGGCCAGCGGATGGGCACAATCGGCAAAGGGTTACACCCTCTCGGCCGCATGCGTCCCTTCGCCAGTACCGCATGTGTTTGGGTCGGACAGAGGCCCAAGGCCTTACCTAATCCCTCTGGACTTAGCCCATGGCTTTTTCCCAAGCCCCAACGGTCCATGGCCTCATGGCCGGACCCCCATGGCCTGCCACCGGCCCGGACCCGGACCATCGGACCAAACCCGAACAGTCTGTCCAGCTGAGATGAGCTGACTCCCAGCTGCCTCAGCTGAGTGAGCTAGTAGTTCAGCTTGTGGAGCTGACTTTGTAGTGGCCAAGCTGGAGTGAGCTTAACCTAATTCCGTTGAATTGGTCGAGCTACCTGTTCCATCCGTCCAGCTACCGTCTTACTCGTCCTAGCTGACTCTCGACTTGTGTAAGGTTAAGTTTAAGTTTCCTTACGTGCTTAACCTTCTTATCTGGCCATGGAACGCTTGTCTTGATGTCCTAAGACTGACTAGTACGTTTCCTCGAACCATGGCCGTCCCAATGATCCTATTCAGGATCCGGGATGTTACAGAGTGAATTTCACCAAGTAAAAATCTCGAACCTCCGACGACGTCTTCTTATATACTGTTGTAATTATAATGTTTAGAGAATGAATATTTCTGTGTTTTATTAATGAACAAAGGGGTTCCTTATATAGGATTACAAGATAGAGGTAAAAGGAATAGTACAAATCCTAATCCAACAGGAAATAGGAAAACTACTAAAACATAGGAAAAGGAAACTATCTATATCCTAAGTCAGCTACGGCTTTGGCCGACTCTCTCTCCTCCTTGTGGCCGCCATTGGGCTTGATGTGGCCGACGGGCTTTCTCCTCTTGTCTTGGTTAATGGCAATCCACTCCATGATTTATAACACTCCCCTTGGATGCCATAACCATACAGGATCTGTAGTACGCTTCGTGTTGCCTCATTAAAACCTTATCAGGAAAACCCAGTGGGACAAAACCATGATGAAGAAAAAAATAGTACAACACGCACTACTCCCCATGATGTGAACCTCAGTGTAGGTTCTACATTCTACGCATCTTGATGCGTGATCTTTCCTGTATGTAGTATGGGGAATTCGGCCAGTTTCATCACCAAGCCGTAACTAGACCACTTCGACCTCTTAGGTTGTTTCTCATGTCTTTTGACATCTAGTGTCCTGGTAAAGCATGTGTGCTAAACAATATGAATCATATTGTCCTCGGAGATCACTATTGGGTCTTTGCAAATCATGTTTGCATATGTCCATGATCTAGACATGATTGTCTACTCTCAACTCTTTACTTTGGTCGGATAAACTAAGTACTTATGGACAATATACTAGACATCGTTATCATTCAACCATGTTTCAATCTGGCCGATCCATGTCCGGATCATAGACCTCGTATATACATGTCCACTACTTGTCTCATGAGTGTTCAAGATTAAGATGTGATCAATGATCATTGCTGTGAGTTTTATAATCTCTTATCATGGCTCTGTGGCCGAACACTCTTATGTATCTCACATGTTGGACATCGATCTTTCTTGCTTTAGGCAATACCATATCTATCTCGGACATTGTAGTCCTTTATCCATCTCTTGATGGTGCCTCATGACCTCTGTTGCTGTGGATTATATCACACACTGAAATATATATTATTAGGTCATAGATCTCGGCTCTCACAAGCTTATGGACTACAATACATTTGTGTTCAGTAAATCTTTTGTCTATACTAGCCCGTGATCAAGAAGAAGGGCCAGACGCTTTTTAGTCTTAAAAGCCGGACACGTCTAGTAGAAGAGCCAGACGTTCTTTGCTGAAGAGCCGGACGTCTTTTAGCCGGATAGATCCGAACGTGTTTAGCCGAAGGGCCAGACGCCTACATATATGTTATGTATCATTCTTATAACCTCTTCTAGGTTTAGTATAAGCACAAGGAGAGTGCATTGGATTGTCTTTTATACAACTCCAAGATCATGTCGTGATCAATTTGTTTTACATACTATATGCAGCTGCTTTTGCTTCAGTCCATGAATCAGCTTAGGAACGAAGCTGTTCTTTCATCTTATCTTATCCAGTGATCCTTTTGATGCTTTACTATATCATTATTGTATCTAATTCTTTTCTCATGACCAGACTTTTGTCAATTTCAAAACTCTGTAGCAGCATCCACCACATAGGAGTTTATCTCCTTATAATCTGTTCCTTTGATCTCTGTGAGTACGTTGTGTAACAAGCTATAATCTAATGCTGTTAAGGAAGACATGAACACTCTAGACCTCGTGATCATGTGCCTTCTCTCACGGTTTCTTTATCTCACAAGATCCATCTATTTCACTGGTTTATCAGATGGCGTTTCTGTATATGTATTTGGCCAATACGCCCATCTCTCTTTAGATACTTTGAACCTCCACGTTTATCTTTCTAATCTTTATTCTTTATGATTGTATGAGTACTCATTCGTGGGTTCATGATCCTCGCTTATCTCTTTTACTCAAGGTCTATTCTTTATGCATCTTTATACAAATATGTATATGTGTGTGTGTCGACACTTTAATGTGGTTCCATTATGTTCCAGACATGATCTGATCACTTTGAGATTTCATTATCCAGGACCTTTGTTACCTAGTAGCTTGGCGTCCCAAGACTACATGGTTTGGTACCTTAGATGTGTAGCTGCGCAGCCTTTTCTCAATGTCTGTATGGTTTCTCTTATAATCTCGGATCTATCATTCTATGCACCTTTTCTTTTCTATTCGAGATTCCTTTATCTTATGGAACACTTGGTCTATCTTGTATAGACTCTATAGCAAACTTGATTATGTCTCTTCTAGGACATTAGATTTCGATTGGTGCTAAGCTGGTTAGTCACTTTCTCGGGTCAGTGTCTGGCATGTCGATTAGCTAGCCTTTTATAATCTTTTCTTACTTTGGACGTCTACAATTCTAATCCGAGGATCTTGCCAAGACCAGGATGGTTGATACCATTCAAACTTATCTTTCTTTGCTCTTTATACCAGCTTATAATCATTCTCCTTTAATGTTTGGATAGACGGATGCAATCCTGTACTTAGCCACAATCTAATCACCCATGTTTGGCTCAAGTTTTCTTTATAAATCGTGGGAGAAAGTAATACTCCTATCCAACATATATTCCCAATCCTCTTCTGAGGTTTCATCTTAGACGGCACACTTATGTATGTGGTGGTTGATTCAAAATCTCTTAAGATGGTGTATGTTTGGTTTTATGACCCGTATTCAATCTGAGATGGGAATATCTATGCTCACTCATATGGCCTGATGCATATTATCATTCTATACATGTAAAATTTTGTGGTGTATCTTAATATTGTCACCACGGCTCTTGTCTCTCATTATACTGATCTATAGCATAGTTTTGAATCAGTAGAGATCATAGGTATAGTCTTGACCACTTTCTTATAAGGTCTTAGGCATTTTTTTTTCTTTGAAACTGAAGGAACTTGTTTCCTTCTTGCCCATTGTTTCTATTTGGAAACCATTTATAACTGAATGGGTCACATATCATTTTGGTGTGTATAATGCCTTATAAGGCAATGCCTTGGCCATAGTTTCTTACTAGGCTTACTATACCATACCATAATGCCCTTTAGGCAACTTCTTTAAAACGAAAACATTCATATGTAAGATCAGGGAAGATAATGAATTCAAAACAAACTCTCTTATATATATTAAATTGTGAAACATCAATTATGTTAAAAACAAATCACAAAATTAAAGACTTAATAAAAATTATCATGTCGAGATCTTTCTTTAGTCAAGGTAAAAGCCGGCCTCACAATCTATTTTTTCCAGGCAGCTTTCTTGGATTCTTCCTTATCATTTCTAGCCGTATTGGCTTCAGGAAGTCTCATCTTACTATCTCATTGCTCAATGTATCTTTTCTGAAGTTTCTCAAATCTCCTAATGGTATCTTTAATTTTCTGCTTTCTTTGCTTAATTGCAAATAGGTATGACAATAGGTCATTATAGGTTGTGAAACCTTTAGCCTTATGTGATAGCAGTATATCCTTTGGATGGAATGTGGAATATGTTTTATAAAGTAAATCATTATCTGTAACCACTTCACCACATAGTTCAAGACTATATGCGATTTTCATTAGAGCAGGATGATATTTTTCCATGGATTCAAAATCCTGGAATATGATAAGCTTCCATTCATCCATGGCCTTTTGCCATAATTCCATTGAGTATATGGATTTTAACTTTATCCAAAGATCATAAGGATCCTCTATATTTTCAAACTGATTTCTTAGTTCCTCAGTGAGATGATAGCGCATAATTGTTATGGCTCTATGCTTTTCACTTTCAATTGCTTTATTGCCTTCAATAATACATCTCCCGAGTCCTCTAGACTTCAGGGCAATTGAAGTGTTCATTTCCCATTCTTGATAATTATCCCCAGAGGGATTTTGGGCAGCATAATCCGAAGGCTCAAATCTCGACATCTGAAATCATCAATCAATTCATGATTTAGATTGCAACTAATCAGTGCATATGATTTCATAAGTCTATCTATGATGCTTTAGGCCACACAGCTTTGCAATGTGATGCTTAGACTTCACGATTATTATGTGATACAACAATCCTAGAGATTGGTTCATGAGATATGTAAACAAGGTCGCATCATCATTCAGATATGATGTCTCTCTAGACCACACGGCCAAGTTATTAAGCCAAACGGCTTTCTTATCAATCAAGGGCACAAGGCCGCGAGTATGACTAATACATTCAATCCTATTACTTAGTTGCATATCTATTATGTTTTTAGAATCAAGAAATCTAGCAACCTAACTCTCATTCAATATGTTAAATATTTCTAATACTTTAAATCAATCTTTCAAGTTTTTTAAGTAATGAGAGATTTAAGGTTTCAAGGCCTTTAGGAATTTTAAAATTCGAGATTAGGGTTTTAGTTTAAACAAGATTCAGATTAAAGTTTTAAAACAATCCTAATCATAGTTCTAGGTGATCAATCAAATACTCAAGTTTCAAATCAAAATTAAAACCAATTTTCAAAATTAGGGTTTTAGGGGATTTAGAAAAACTTTTATCTTTGATCAAGGGGATTTGATTTGAGATTCAAAAACCTTTAAGGTTCTGATTTTAATTGATCAATGGATCATTCTCGTTCTTAGGTTTAGATCGAACTTATAGAGCTTCGATTTACTCATAGGGGATTGATCTATTATCCTATGGCTTTAGTTTTAGAGATTATATTTTAGGGTTTCAATCATTACAAAACAACCAGATTCGATTCTTGTTTTCAGATTTCGAATTACCTTTGTTTTGTAGGGTTGAACCGGACCACCAAGTGAGCTGATGAACCTCTATCTTCTCGCGGACGGACTGTTGGGTTCAAAAATGGTTACAACGAAGTTAACATTCAAAACGTCCGAGGAAGAAGATGAGAACTTTCTCCGATAAATACTTTTTCGAAATAGATTCTTTTTGACGAAAAACTTTGCAGAGGAAAAACGACACATCGGATGAGAGCTCGAAAAATGTCGTCAGGCAGCGACCGAGCGTCCGTCCCGCTCGGTCGCTACGTAGCGACCGAGGTCTTCCAAAACATCGATACGACACCAGTCCATGCATTCTCGTCTATCCTTCAATGCTATCTCCCGAAGACCGTAGCAAACTCAGTTCATGTTTTCCGCCATTCTAAGTCATCAATCAAACTTTGCGGTAAACACCGTGGAAAGTTTGTTCTTTATCGAAAGAAGTCGTAATAAATGTTTCGAGTCGGAAGACGGCCCAATGGGACCTAAGACACGACTCGAGGCCCATCTTACGATTTCTTAACCAAAAGCCTGTAAACCGTAGGACGGTTACGCTTGGCGCGCAAGGAAGGATAAATGTCAAGTTTCCGCGGATAAATACGAAATTTTGAAGATAATTACGAATATCGGAAAAAATGGAATATCTCCATTTTATGCTATGACGGCTTAAGGACAGAAGAGTAAAAGCGTAAACCGACCTTGGAGAGAGTATATAAGGGGTGCTAGGCGAGAGGCATGGGGAGAGAACTTTTCAGAGCAAACTTAGCACTTAGAGCAATTTTAGGCAACTTTCCGTTTTTGATATTTGAGCTGCGACTCAACTAGGTTTTGTAGTCTTAAGGTTTTATAACTAGTAATCTCGCCGACAGCTCTCGAAGCCCAGGCTCTTACCTTGTTGTAATGCTCAGATGCGAATTCAGAATAAGTTCTATTTTGCTCTCTTTTCGATTTCTTATACTTTATTGTTGTTATTCTCGTGTTCTGATTGTTTGGCGTGTGGTATTAGCAAATATACGGGACCTCTGGAAAATTAGGGTTTTCCTAGTTTCCTTATTTAAACGGAAATCAACATTGCGAATTTCGGTTCCCACAGTTTGGCGCTAGAAGGAGGGGGGGGGGGGTGTAGAAACCTTAAAAAAAAAAAAAAAAAAAAAGGAAGATAATGGTCGAGTATCTTTTGGGTGGTCGAGTCGCGGACGATCAGATTGTTCTTGTCTAAACCATGAGTCAAGTATGCCACTAGACAATGGTTAGACAATGTGGTATATTGATTCAAAGGAGGTTTGAAGAATGACACTTTTGGAAGCACAACAGGAAGACCGGAAATTGGGCGAAAAACCCTAAATTTCGGTATTATGAAATTTTTCGAAGAAGCCAAAAGCTCGGTAAATATTTTTCCTCAAGATCAGAGTCCCAGTAGGGTTTATTAAAAATACTCAGGCCATCAGAACGGGCGTAGAAAAATATTTGGGATTGATCGCGGGACGAAAATTCACCGGAAAGGCCGAAATCGGCCGAATCGACCGAGAAGCTCGAGGTGGCTTGATGTGTATGTGTTCAGGACGTGGTGGCAGGATCTTGACAGTGTATGTGTCAAGGGAAGCAGGAGGTGTTGCAGTACATGCAACCTGTACATGCAAGTAGACATGTGGAGCACGAGGTGGAACGGCCAAGCACGAGGTGTTGTGATGCATGCGACCGAAGCATGCGGCCAGCCATGTGTGAGATGGGGTGTCGACCTGCATGCACTTCATTCATGCAGCAGGCCATCTGGACGTGGGGTGTGTCATCCTGCATGAGACTGAGGCATGCAGCCAGCCATGTGGAGCATGAGGTGGAACGACCAAGCACGAGGTGTCGCGATGCATGCGACCGGGCCATGCGGCCAGACATGTGGAGGACGTGGTGTCAGCTTGCATGGGAGCAGGCCATGCATTCAGACAGGTAGAGGGCGTGGTGTCAGCTTGCATGTGAGCAGGCCATGCTGAAGGACATGTGGAGCACGAGGTGCCGCCGCGCATGCGTCCGAGCCATGCGAAGCGACACACGGGCTGCCACACGGCTTGTTCCTGATTGGTTGCTGATTCCTATAAATAGGCCACGACCCCCTCTCATTTCAAACCATCCAGAACACATCAAACCTACTTCAAAACATAAAGAGAAAGCAAAGAAAGAAAGATCGAGTTTCGATAGTTTTCGAGCGATTTAGGCAGTTTTCGAGAACAGTTACTCTGCCGATTTTGAGTCAGCACTTGGAGAAGATTCTGTTCAAGTGAAGAGAGATCAGTTCTAGTGGAGACCAGTTCAAGTGAAGATCAGTCCAGACGTGGGTCTACTTGTGAAGGTCGGGAAAGGGTTCGGATCACAGAAGTCGGGTTTGGGGTCAAGGCCACGGTCAACCAAAAACTGTGAGTTATAATCAATTGATTGCTGAGTTGTTTTTATGCAGGGTCCCGTTACTTGGAAGTTGGATCATGGCAGGAGGCCAGGTCTAACTGAGTAACGGTTTGAGTAGTTATAATTGAGGTTATGTTGATTAAGTTGATAGCATGCTTAGTTATTGCTTGAGAACCGTAGTAGCATGCTAATGGTTAGGTTGATTGGTTAGTTAGCGAATGCAGAATGCTTAGATGATATCGCTAAGTTGTGGATAGTTAGGTATTCTGGAATTAGTCTTTATGCTAGATTCTGGAATGTGGTTGATTGTGTTGTGATTATTACTTGAAACCTTGTGTTATTTTTACCGGGTTCAGTATTAATCGTATATTGGCCGATAGCATTTGTGTAACCCACAATGCTAGGCATATTGGGGTGAGTTAGTGTTCCTTCAGACCTCGTACCCGGCGGGTTCAAGGAAACCCCTTATTCGCTGGATCGGGAAGACTCAGACGAACGGTGTCATGTACTATGGCTGAGTATTACACGACGGTGTAATGGGGCAGTGACCCGAAGGACTGTGGGCTGTCGCGCGGTGACCCGAAGGACTGTGGGCCGCGGTCGGTTGAAAGTTCCTTCTTCCGGCCTTTGTGGTAGGGAGATAGGATATTGCCGATAGTGAAGGAGGAACCTAACGTCACCAGGGCCCGAGTTTGTTATATATATTATATCGTGTTTTGGGTTGTTAAACCCTGGTTTAAATCGAGTTTGAGTTTGGTGATAAGCTAGTAATTAGCGTAATGCTAGTTATCTTGCTATGGTTTACCGCTGCGTATTTCGAATATTGCTCATTGTTATTAAATTGTGTTGTTAGGTGAACCTCTCGCTTTAGATTGTTTGGGGTGGGATAGCGAGGGGTTGTATTTGTTAGTGGGGGATTGTAACTCGCTGAGTAATGCTAGATTACTCACTCCTCACTCGTTGTTGTTTTCAGGTGACCAGTAGTGAGCTTGTAGAAAGCGCGGGAGGCTAGGCTGGCTGGTGTAGATTTGCATCTTTTTGCTTAAGACGCTTTCAGACTATAAGTATGTACTTTCGCTTTCTTGGCATGCCACCACTTGTATAATATTTTGTGTATTGTAAACCAGATATTATATAAGATAAATAAAGCGAATGTTTTGTGAAACTGCCTTGTTGTTCTGGTATTAGCTTGTCCGAGCTAACACAACGTCAGATTGGAGTACGGGTTGAGAAGCCTTAGGCTTTGGTCTGACGGGACGTGTTAGTGGGCGGCCTGGCCTAGTTACGAATTGCACTTTTTGTAACTTTGGCTGGATTGCCCGTTAACCCGTCTTGTAGTGCTCCTGAGCCTTGGTAGACGGTCGGGCCGTCGGTCATGTTCTTGTTTGATTGTTGGCCGGTGGTTTGACCTATGCCTAGAACGGTTTGGGGGTGTTACAGGGGGGGTACGGATCAATCTTACCCGGCAAAGCCACTCAACGATCAGGAACGATATGCAAGACTCGACGTGCGCGAACCTCATCTCATTAAAGGGGGGGAGCAATGGTCGATCAAGCCATACATCGAAACGATCATGGCCTACGGATCGATTAATCTCGTAGTCAAAGCCGGAACTGGGATAAAAGTCACAGAATTTCTAGTCGTTGACCGCCCCGCATCTTAAAACGTTATCATGGGAACACCATTGTTGAACGCCATGCATGCTATCCCATCAACGTACCATCTTTGCCTCAAGTTCCCAACCCCTAACGGAGTCGAGGTAATATGGGGAAATCCGAGAGTATCACAGGTGTGTTTCGCCGCAGAACTAAAACGAAAAAGACCAGGCCTCGAGACCACTCCTATAAAAGCGGAGAAAAAGATCTCCAACAAAGGTCCGTGAAGTCAAGATTCAGCGGAACTCTTCTGGCAGTCTCGTAACATCGCGGCCCTAGATGAAAAACGCGAGCCAACTTGCGAACCTGTGGTAACAGTCTGTCTCGAAAGCATTCCCAGAACGCTGCGTCGAGATCAGAGCCAATATCCGTGAGCCTTTGAGGACGGAACTCATAACCTGTCTAAAAAGGAATCTCAATACTTTCGCATGGGCTGCGGAAGATAAGCCAGGAATCGACATTAACATAACGTGTCACAAACTGAATATCGATCCAACTTTCAAACCCGTCAAAAAAAATGCGGAAGCTAGGACCCGAACGTGCTTCCGCGGCAAACGACAAGGTCGAAAAATTGCTTATAGTCGAGTCGATAACGGAAGTAAGATATCCAGACTGGCTCACCACCCTGTACTAGTCAAAAAGAAAAACGGGAAATAGCGAGTTTGCGTGGATTTTACCGACCTAAACAAGGCCTGTGCAAAGGATAGTTTCCCTCTACCACATATCGATCGATTGGTAGTAGCAACAGCGGGCAACGGGCTCTTATCCTTCATGGATGCCTTCTCAGGTTATAATCAAATTATGATGAACCCCGACTGTGACACCCCCGATCATAGATAATCGGAAATGACACGGTCGATGTTTCTCGATGGTCGATCCGAAGTTCTCAGAATACCTCCGATCGCCTTAGACCAACAACCAAAGAACACCAACGCTCCTATCGAATATCACTCTAGGCTTTTCAACCTGAAAAAGAAATATCCGATAGGTAGTTCGTCCGGACAAGGACTAATATCATATGGAACCCATACTTTAAAAACAATCTTTATATATATCATTTAAAAGCATCTTACAAAATTTGTTATAAATTAACCTCGAGGTTTTCTGTAACATCCGCGATCATGGATAAGGACCATCGGGACGGCCATGGTTCGAGGAAACGAACCAGCCGGTCTTAGGACCTTAAGGCAAGCGTTCCATTGGCCAAGATAGAAGGTTAAGGACGTCAGGATGCTGAGACTTAACCTTATAAGAGAAAGAAGTCAGCTAGGACAAGCTGTACATAAGCTGGGCGATGCTTATGGGAAGCTCGATCAGCTAGACGTAGCTCGGTCAAGCTCAGCCTAGCTCGTTCCACGTTCAGTCAGCTCAACCAGCTGGACTACTAGCTCACTAAGCTGAGGCAGCGTGGAGACAGCTCATCTCAGCTCGACGGACTGTTCGGGTTTTGGGCCGATGGTCCGGGTCCGGGTCAGTGGCGGGCCATGAGGTCCGGCCATGTGGTCCATGAGTCGTTGGGCTCTTGTGGGCAGGCCGGTGGGCTTGAGTACCAAGTCTGGGATTGGGTTGGACGTGCCTAGAAGGTCTGGAGCCTTCTATATTCGAACAGGTACGATCTGGACCGTTGATTGTAATCGATGGCCAAGATCTGTCCCAGAAGGATGCTTCGAAGGGATGTGACTCTTCGCACATGACCTTTGGTTGCCTATATGAAGGATGCACGACCAGAGATCAAGGCATTTATTCAGTTTCGTGAGAAACAAAAGGCAGATGCCAAATAGAAAGAGAGAGAGAGAGAGATCGGCCGGAAAAGGGTCGGTTGTGGTGGTTTAGTATCTCCGGCAAGGAGAACGGTTTAGGAGAGAGGAGGCCGTGGGGTTATGGATACCCAAGGCATAGAGAGAGGTATGGAGAAGGACTCCAACCCCGTGGTTCAGTCAGATAGGGTCAGTGGGGTAACCGCCGACTCATCGGCTAAGACCATCGGACAGTCCGAACCGGTCTAACCATGGGCGTTTGGATTGTGTCCTATTCTTCTTATTCTTTTCATCTATTTCTTCTTCTACTCCTCCTGTACATTGGCGTGGCCTTGTTGATGTGTTGGGATTGGTTATAACCGTGGTTCTGGTTGATTAATGCGGTCGCAGTCCATAACCGACGAGTTAGGCGCGCACATGATCTGACTGGCCTCAGGTGATCCGATTGGATAGGGGCGGTTCTATTCTGTTCTGAGCGGTTGCAACCCTTCCCTGAACAGTCACAAAGGTTCACGACTTGTGTAGGTTAAGGCGTGGTCCTTTGGCCATAGGCCGGACACACGCACGGACCAGACAGTCCATACGGACGGTTGGAACATCTGAATGGGTGCAAGTTTCCAAGGGTCATGAGTTGCCAAGAGGCACGTGTGTCCAAAGGGTACTAGTTCCCAAAGGGTGTGAGTTCAAAACGGTGCCATTGGATCAAGGCTTAGGCCAAACCAAGTGGACAGTCCGCGGCTGCATAGTCGAACGGACGTACGGTTAGTTTAACCGGAGTGTTATGTCGCAAGGTCTTATTGGTTGCAAGGCAATCCGGTTTGGTCTTGGGCCTTACTCTGTGGTATGGATCCAGGGTTTGGGTCGGATCAGGTAAGAAGGTACGTGAGCCTTTGGGCCGGACTTATAACTGGTCGATCGCACCTCGATCTTAACCAGACGGTTAGACGGGACTATGGACGATCCGACTATGGTTGGATGGTTCTAGCCGCAAAGGCTAAGTAGGATATCTTACAATCAACTTTTGGTTGGTGAGTAGGATAGGCGCCATATGCCTTATGTAGGGCGTGGACCCACATGATGGCAATGGAAGGCCGGTTATATCAATAAATGCTAACTGGATGATGGCTTATCAAGTCTAGTGGTCGGATCATGTTTCGTGACGATGGTTCGAAGGCCGAACACTAGTATGGATAGTCATGTTGCTGGAGTAAGAGTATTGATGTGATGCTTCTAGATATCAACCTTGGTGTTGATAGCTTCGAAATTGGCTAAGAGTCATGACGAAGTGTGTGGCTAGTACTATGTGTCGTAGACCATAGATACCAAGCCGAAGTGTGATTGTTCAAGGAAGGCCGTGTAAGATCTGATCATGGTTGAGTATGGACGACCTTACCTCTGAATGATGGTTAAAGGTGTCGGCCTAACCTGATTAATGAATGCATCGGTTGGTATGAATAAATCATATCTGTTGTCTGGGTTAAGTCCCAAGGCCGATCAGGCCAGATGATGACTCATCAGTTCCCAAACAATCCATACCTAAGATCACTTCTTGATTCTTTAGGTGGACACAGACCAGATTCACAAGGAAGACCTTTCCCTGGATCTGTACTAGGATATTCGACATGAGACCTAGTGAGTTCATGGCTTGCCCACCGGCCGCCCTCACTATCCCAAAATTATCACCAGCATCCAGACAGAACAGACCCTTTCCGACCAGTTCTGGACTCACAAAACTATGTGTAGACCCTGTAAATTTAGAAATTACCAGAGATCGAATCAAAGGATCCGGAAGCTCCGTCTTCTCGTGACAGTTCATACACTCTCGGTGTTGTGGTTGGTTTGCCTTGGGACGCCTTTCCTGAATCTCCACGGCCCTTCCCCTGACTTCCTTGCAGCTTGGGAAACTCTGATTGGAAATGTCCTTGCTGGCCACAATGGAAACAGGTCATCTGGCCGCTTCTACCTGACTGGTTCGGTTGAGGACAGTTCTGAACCCCATGGTCCATGCTGCCACAACGAACACAAGCCCCCTTGGCCTTCCAGCACTCACCGGGATGGTTCCGTCGACATTAGGAACACGCAGGTCGGCCACCAGAAGTCTTACCTCCATCCACCTGATCCCATTTTCTCTTTTTATCATTAGTCTTTCCCGATGGGCCAGACTGTGGCTTAGCCTTAAGCTTAGCTTCCTCAGCCAAGTTAGACTCCAACAAAGCCACCCGTTCCACCAGTTCTCCGAGGGTGTTGAAAGTGCGGATCGAGCAGTGGGTCTTCAGTTCCGGCCTTAGGCCTCGGATTAACCTACGGACCTGGACTGCTTCGTCCTCCAGCTCTCTTCTAACAAACCGTCTGAGTCGGTTGAACTCTTCTTCGTACTCCCATACGGTCCTGCGGCCTCAGGAGGAAAGTATTTGCGGTTTAATTCAATTTCAAAGTCCGCAAAACTTGTGAGACTTCCATTGGTGCACTTGTCCACTGCAAGCCAACAATTATGTGCGTCCCCTTCCAAGAAGTGAACCGCAATGTCTCGTCTGTAATCCTCTGGACAGCGAGTTGATTGGAAGTTTCAGACTAGCCTACTCCTCCACTCATCTGCCACAAACAGGGTCGGTGCTGCCTGAGAATTGCTTCGTACCCAATCTTGATAGATGTTGAAGCAAACTCAGATAGTCAACCTTCTTTACAGACCCTTCCGGTGGATCAATCTCGATCACCTCAACCGTGTCCACAGTTGGACCCGTAGCAATTGGTGTAGCCTTAGCTACAAGTGTAGCTTGACCAACTGATGAATTCACTAGTGGAGTGAACAGCTGAGTCATAACCGCCACCTGATTACCCATTACTTTCATGGCCTCTAACAAGTCCTCTGGGGACAGTACTGCAGGCACGTTGGCCGTTCCCTCGGCCCTTTGCTCACGCTGGTCACCATCACGGTTAGCGTTCGAGGATTCCACATCCTCGTCGCTCTCCTGGTGTTGCTGACCTTTTTGTTGCGTTCCCGTAAGATTGGCCTGGTCAGTCGGTAACACATCACCGGTGTTAGTTACAGTCGGCTCGGTTGGTAACCCGGACAGATTAATTCCGTCCGCGGCCGCTTGACTTGACGGACCAGCCATTTTCTTACTCCTTCGGGTCTTTCCTGATTTGCTTTTCCCAGCCTAAGGATTTAGACATTGTTAGTACAACATATACATAACATAACCGAGACAATTAATCACTAGACCTAACTATCAAACCTCACAGTGAGACTGAATCAGCTGGCTGGGTGTGTGTGGACTACATAACCCAACTATCCTAGAATCAACATGGCTCTGATACCAACTTGTAACGCCCGAATCCGGCCTCTCGACAAGACTGAACCCGTTTGCAACTTAATCAATTTCATTGCTTGTTTGATTCATTTTAAGTCTTTCATTTACTAAGTCATGTTCGAATCTGAGGTTCTAAAACAATTGAACAGATAGCACAGCGGAATATAAATGTGTATAAAATGTATTACTTAGAAACATGAGATCCAATACACAACTTCTTAATAGTTTCATAGACAATCACTAGCATCATCTAACCACACGTTACACAGCCTCTCACTGACCGAGCCTTCACGGCTCCTTGGCTTGACCAGAACCATCCTTAGTTCCTGAAACCACAACCAGATAAGCATTAATCATAACCGAGAATAGAACTGGTCGATTCTACAATGCTTGGCTTGGTTCCTAGAACATAGATAAACCTCGGACAATATACTTATAAAAAGATATGAACCTGCCTACCGTATTCTAAGTCATTCAACCAACCACCCCTTGACTTAGAATCAGATAGACAGTCCAGAATAGATAAACAGAACACACGAACAGTCAAGATCGTCCCGAAGACCAATCCGTCCATCCGGATAGAATCTAGGTGCGACCGGCCTAGATGAAGTCCGGCTCAATGGCCCAAAGGAATTCCTTACCTGATCCGGCCTTGGGCCTGGATCCAATGGCCAAGTAAGCCTCACGCCCAATCCGGTTAGGCCAATGGCCGATCGGACCTTGCGACTCTTACCCTGGCTTGGACGGACCGTGTACTTGTCTCAATGGACAAGACATGGACTGATCCCTAAGGAACGGACACGACCTGTCTCAACAGGCACCGCTTGGAACATGCACCCCTTCGGCCCTTGGTACCTCTTGGTCCTCGTACCTCTTGGCGTCCGTATCCCTTGGTTACTTACAGCCTTTGGTAACTCACAACCCTTGGTAACTCGTGACCTTTGGCCACTCGTGCCTCTTGGGACATGCCCAACGGTTTAGCCCCAACCGCCCAGTCTATGGTGCGATTCGAACCGACCGTCTAACCGACCAGCGTCTAGGTTAGCGGTTTGGTTATGTCCGGCCAAGTCTAGGGACGTGTCCCTTGGACTGAGCCAACACAACCCTTCGTGCATAATAAGAAAGAAGAGAAAAGAACCGGATAGAAACAAGAAGAGGAGAAGCGGTCAGGTCTAATGAACCGTCCAGAGCCGCGGTGCGGTCACAAAGACCGTCCGTTTGGACTGAAGCGGCCAAAGACCACCACGTACCTTCTGAACCAGGTCAGGGTTCTCCACGCTCTTCTCCTGCTCTCGGTCTCCCATACTTGATCGGAGGTTGCTTCACAAACGATCAGATAGCCGGAAACCTAACAACCACACAATCAGCCTTGCTTTGGCCGGAAACTCTCTCTCTCTACGATTTCTCTGAGTATTTTTTACTCTGGATTGGATGAATGAAATAGACAGGGAGGACCCCATATTTATAGAAAATGAGGGGGTAAGTCTTGCCCCACGAACAGGCATGACTAGCCAGCGGATGGGCACAATCGGCCAAGGGTTACACCCTCTCGGCCGCATGCGTCCCTTCGCCAATATCGCATGGGTTTGGGTCGGACAGAGGCTAGTAAGTTTCCTCGAACTATGGCCGTCCCAATGATCCTATTCAGGATCCAGGATGTTACACGTTGGTCCTTGGACTCAGCACGCTAACCTTTCCCGTGGACTGTTCGGGTGATTTTGGCCCACGTGGGCTGTCTGTTCAGTACACACAGGACGTCCGTGGGTGTCCACCAGCACACACAGGACGGCCGTTGCTGTCCGTGTGTGTCCATGTGTGTCTGTCAGCACACACAGGACGTCTATGGCTGTCCATCAGTACTCATATCAGCACGCTGGTCCTTGGACTAAGCACGCTGGCCCTTCCCGTGGACTGTTCGGGTGATTTTGGCCCACGTGGGCTGTCTGTTCAGTACACACAGGACGTCTGTGTGTGTCCATATGCACACATAGGACATCCGTGTGTGTCCGTCAGCACACACAAGACGTTCGTGGCTGTCCGTCAGCACACACAGGACGTCCGTGGCTGTCCGTGTGTGTCCGTCAGCACACACAGGACGTCCGTGGCTGTCCATCGGTACACATATCAGCACGTTGGTCCTTGGACTCAGCACGCTGGCCTTCCCGTGGACTGTTTGGGAGATTTTGGCCCATGTGGGCTGTCTGTTCAGTACACACAGGACGTCCGTGGCTGTCTGTGGCTGTCTGTGGCTGTCCGTCAGCACACACAGGATGTCCGTGGCTATCCGTGTGTGTCGGTGTGTGTCCATCAGCACACATAGGACGTCTGTGGCTGTCCATCAGTACACATATCAGCACGCTGGTCCTTGGACTCAGCACGCAGGCCCTTCCCGTGGACTGTTCAGGTGATTATGGCCCACGTGGGCTGTCTGTTCAGTACACACAGGACGTCCGGGGGTGTCCGTCAGCACACACAGGACGTCCGTGTGTGTCCGTCAGCACACAGAAGACGTCTGTGGCTGTCCGTGTGTGTCCGTCAGCATACATAAGACGTCCTTGGCTGTCCATCAGTACACATATCAGCACGTTGGTCCTTGGACTCAGCACGCTGACCCTTCCCATGGACTGTTCGGGCGATTTTGGCCCACGTGGGCTGTCTGTTCAGTACACACAGGACGTCCGTGGGTGTCCACCTGCACACACAGGCCGTCCGTGGCTGTTTGTGACTGTCTGTCAGCACACATAGGACATCTGTGGCTGTCCGTGTGTGTCTGTGTGTGTCCGTCAGCACACACAGGACGTCCGTGACTGTCCATCAGTACACAAATCAGCACGCTGGTCGTTGGACTCAGCACGCTGGCCCTTCCCGTGGACTGTTCGGGTGATTTTGGCCCACGTAGGCTGTCTTTTTAGTAAACACATTACGTTCGTGGGTGTCTGTCAGAACACACAGGACGTCCGTGTGTGTCCATCAGCACACAAAGGACGTCCGTGGCTGTCCGTGTGTGTCCGTCAGCTCACACAGAACGTCAGTGGCTGTCCATCAGTACACATATCAGCATGTTGGTCCTTGGACTCAGCACGTTGACCCTTCCCGTGGATTGTTCGAGTGATTTTGGCCCACGTGGGCTGTCTCTTCAGTACACACAGGACGTCTGTGGGTGTCCACCAGTACACACAGGACGGCTGTTGCTGTCAGTGTGCGTCCGTGTGTGTCCGTCAGCACACACAGGACATCTGTGGCTGTCCATTAGTACACATATCAGCACGCTGGCCCTTGGACTCAGCACGCTGGCCTTCCCGTGGACTGTTTGGGAGATTTTGGCCCATGTGGGCTGTCTGTTCAGTACACACAGGAAGTCCGTGGCTGTCTGTGGCTGTCTGTGGCTGTCCGTCAGCACACACAGGACGTCCGTGGCTCCGTGTGTGTCGTGTGTGTCCATCAGCACACACAGGACGTCTGTGGCTGTCCATCAGTACACATATCAGCACGCTGGTCCTTGGACTCAGCACGCAGGCCCTTCCCGTGGACTGTTCAGGTGATTTGGCCCACGTGGGCTGTCTGTTCAGTACACACAGGACGTCCGGGGTGTCCGTCAGCACACACAGGACGTCCGTGTGTGTCCGTCAGCACACAGAAGACGTCTGTGGCTGTCCGTGTGTGTCCGTCAGCAAACATAAGACGTCTTTGGCTGTCCATCAGTACACATATCAGCACGTTGGTCCTTGGACTCAGCACGCTGACCCTTCCCATGGACTGTTCGGGCGATTTTGGCCCACGTGGGCTGTCTGTTCAGTACACACAGGACGTCCGTGGGTGTCCACCTGCACACACAGGCCGTCCGTGGCTGTTTGTGACTGTCTGTCAGCACACATAGGACGTCTGTGGCTGTCCGTGTGTGTCTGTGTGTGTCCGTCAGCACACACAGGACGTCCGTGACTGTCCATCAGTACACAAATCAGCACGCTGGTCGTTGGACTCAGCACGCTGGCCCTTCCCGTGGACTGTTCGGGTGATTTTGGCCCACGTGGGCTGTCTTTTTAGTAAACACATTACGTTCGTGGGTGTCTGTCAGAACACACAGGACGTCTGTGTGTGTCCATCAGCACACAAAGGACGTCCGTGGCTGTCCGTGTGTGTCCGTCAGCTCACACAGAACGTCAGTGGCTGTCCATCAGTACACATATCAGCACGTTGGTCCTTGGACTCAGCACGTTGACCCTTCCCGTGGATTGTTCGAGTGATTTTGGCCCACGTGGGCTGTCTGTTCAGTACACACAGGACGTCTGTGGGTGTCCACCAGTACACACAGGACGGCTGTTGCTGTCAGTGTGCGTCCGTGTGTGTCCGTCAGCACACACAGGACATCTGTGGCTGTCCATTAGTACACATATCAGCACGCTGGCCCTTGGACTCAGCACGCTGGCCATTCCCGTGGACTGTTTGGGAGATTTTTGCCCATGTGGGCTGTCTGTTCAGTACACAAAGGACGTCTGTGGGTGTCCGCCAGCACACACAGGACGTCCGTGGCTGTCTGTGGCTATCCGTGTGTGTCCATCAGCACACACAGGACGTCCGTGGCTGTCCATCAGTACACATATCAGCACTCTGGTCATTGGACTCAGCACGCAGGCCCTTCCCGTGGACTGTTCGAGTGATTTTGGTCCACGTGGGCTGTCTGTTCAGTACACACAGGACGTCCGCGTGTGTCTGTCAGCACACACAGGACGTCTGTGGCTGTCCATGTGTGTCCGTCAATGTACACATGACGTCCGTGGCTGTCCATCAGTACACATATCAGCACGTTGGTCCTTGGACTCAGCACGCTGGCCCTTCCCGTGGACTATTTGGGTGATTTTGGCCCACGTCGGCTGTCTGTTCAGTAGACACAGGACGTCCGTGGGTGTCCGCCAGCACACACAGGACATCCGTGGGTGTCCGCCAGCACACACAGGACGTCCGTGTGTGTATGTCAGCACACACAGGACGTTTGTGGCTGTCCGTGTGTGTCCGTCAGCATACATTGGACGTCCGTGGCTGTCCATCAGTACACATAGCAGCACATTGGTCCTTGAACTCAGCACGCTGACCCTTCCCGTGGACTGTTTGGGTGCTTTTGGCCCATGTGGGCTGTCTGTTTAGTTCACACAGGACGTCCGTGTGTGTCCGTCAGCACACATAAGGCGTCTGTGGCTGTCCGTCAACACACACAGGACGTCTGTGGCTGTCCCTGTGTGTCCGTCAGCACACACAGGACGTCCATGGGTGTCCATCGGTACATATCAGCACGTTGGTCCTTGGACTCAGCACGCTGGCCCTTACCGTGGACTATTTGGGAAATTTTGGCCCAGGTGGGCTGTCTGTTCAATACACACCGGACGTCCGTGGGTGTCCGCCACCACAAACAGGACATCCGTGGGTGTCCGCCAGCACACACAGGACGTCTGTGGCTGTCCGTCAGCACACACAGGATGTTCGTGGCTATCTGTGTGTGTCCATCGGCACACACAGGACGTCCGTGGCTGTCCATCAGTACAGATATCAGCACGCTGGTCCTTGGACTCAGCACGGTGGTCCTTGGACTCAGCATGCTGCCCCTTCCCGTGGAATGTTCGAGTGATTTTGGCCCACGTGGGCTGTCTGTTTAGTACACACAGGACGTCCCTGTGTGTCCGTCAGCACACAGAACGTCCGTGTGTGTCCGTCAGCACACACAAGAGGTCTGTGGCTGTCCGTCAATACACACAGGACGTCCATGGTTGTCCGTGTCTGTCGGTCAGCACACAAAGGATGTCCGTGGCTGTCCATCGGTACACATATCAGCACGTTGGTCCTTGGACTCAGCACGCTGGCCCTTCCCATGGACTATTTGGGAGATTTTGGCCCACGTGGGCTGTCTGTTCAGTACAAACAGGACGTCTGTGGGTGTCCGCCATCACACACAGGACATCCGTGGGTGTCCGCCAGCACACACAGGACATCTGTGGCTGCCCGTCAGCACACACAAGATGTCAGTGGCTATCTGTGTGTATCCGTGTGTGTCCATCAGCACACACAGGACGTCCGTGGCTGTCCATCAGTACACATATCAGCACACTGGTCCTTGGACTCAGCACACTGGTCCTTGGACTCAGCATGCTGGCCCTTCCCGTGGACTGTTCGGGTGATTTTGGCCCACGTGGGCTGTCTGTTTAGTACACACAGGACGTCCGTGGGTGTCCGTCAGAACACACAGGACGTCCGTGTGTGTCCGTCAGCACACACAAGACGTCCGTGGCTGTCCATCAGTACACATATCATCACGTTGGTCCTTGGACTCAGCACGCTGACCCTTCCCGTGGACTGTTTGGGTGATTTTGGCACATGTGGGCTGTCTGTTCAGTACACACAGGACGTCCGTGGGTGTCAGCCAGCACACACAGGACGTCCTTGGCTGTCTGTGGCTGTCCGTCAACACACACAGGATGTCCGTCGCTGTCCGTGTGTGTCCGTGTGTGTCCGTCAGCACACATACGACGTCCGTGCCTGTCCATCAGTACACATATCGGCACGCTGGTCCTTGGACTCAGCACGCTGCCCCTTCCCGTGGACTGTTTGGGTGGTTTTGGCCCACGTGGGCTGTTTGTTCAGTACACACAGGACGTCCGTGTGTGTCTGTCAGCACACACAGGACGTCTGTGTGTGTCCGTCAGCACACTCAAGACGTATGTGGCTGTCCGTCAACACACACAGGACGTCTGTCGCTGTCCTTGTGTGTCCGTCAGCACACGCAGGACGTCCGTGGCTGTCCATCAGTACACATATCAGCATGTTGGTCCTTGGACTCAGCACGCTGGTCCTTGGACTCAGCACGCTGGCCCTTCCCTTGGAATGTTTGGGTGATTTTGGCCCACGTGGGCTGTCTGTTTAGTACACACAGGACGTCCGTGTGTGTCCGTCAGCACACACAAGACGTCCGTGGCTGTCCGTCAACACACACAGGACGTCTGTCGCTGTCCTTGTGTGTCCATCAGCACACACAGGACGTCAGTGGCTGTCCATCAGTACACATATCAGCACGCTGGTCCTTGGACTCAGCACGCTGGTCCTTGGACTCAGCACGCTGGCCCTTCCCGTGGAATGTTCGGGTGATTTTGGCCCACGTGGGCTGTCTGTTTAGTACACACAGGACGTCTGTGGGTGTCCGCCATCACACACAGGACATCCGTGGGTGTCCGCCAGCACACATAGGACGTCTGTGGCTGTCTGTGGCTGTCCGTCAGCACACACAGGACGTCTGTGGCCGTCCATCAGTAGACATATCAGCACACTGGTCCTTGGACTCAGCACGCTGACCCTTCCCGTGGACTGTTCTGGTGATTTTGGCACATGTGGGCTGTCTGTTCAGTACACACAGGACCTCCGTGGGTGTCAGCCAGCACACACATGACGTCCTTGGCTGTCTGTGGCTGTCCGTCAGCACACACAGGATGTCCGTCAGCACACACAGGATCTCTGTGGCTGTCCGTCAGCACACACAGGACCTCTGTGGCTGTCAGCCAGCACACACATGACGTCCTTGGCTGTCCGTGTGTGTCCGTGTGTGTCCGTCAGCACACATAGGACGTCCGTGCCTGTCCATCAGTACACATATCGGCACGCTGGTCTTTGGACTCAGCATGCTGCCCCTTCCCGTGGACTGTTTGGGTGGTTTTGGCCCACGTGGGCTGTTTGTTCAGTACACACAGGACGTCCGTGGGTGTCCGCCAGTACACACAGGACGACCGTTGCTGTCAATGTGTGTCCGTCAGCGCACACAGGACGTCTGTGGTGTCCATCAGTTAACATATCAGCACGCTAGTCCTTGGACTCAGCACGCTAGCCCATCCCGTGGACAGTTCGGGTGATTTTGGCCCACGTGGGCTGTCTGTTCAGTTCACACAGGAAGTCCGTGTGTGTCTGTCAGCACACACAGGACGTCTGTGTGTGTCCGTCAGCACACACAAGACGTCTGTGGCTGTCCGTCAACACACACAGGACGTCTGTCGCTGTCCTTGTGTGTCCGTCAGCACACGCAGGACGTCCGTGGCTGTCCATCAGTACACATATCAGCACGTTGGTCCTTGGACTCAGCACGCTGGTCCTTAGACTCAGCACGCTGGCCCTTCCCTTGGAATGTTCGGGTGATTTTGGCCCACGTGGGCTGTCTGTTTAGTACACACAGGACGTCCGTGTGTGTCTGTCAGCACACACAAGACGTCCGTGGCTGTCCGTCAACACACACAGGACGTCTGTCGCTGTCCTTGTGTGTCCATCAGCACACACAGGACGTCAGTGGCTCTCCATCAGTACACATATCAGCACGCTGGTCCTTGGACTCAGCACGCTGGTCCTTGGACTCAGCACGCTGGCCCTTCCCGTCGAATGTTCTGGTGATTTTGGCCCACGTGGGCTGTCTGTTTAGTACGCACAGGACGTCCGTGTGTGTCCGTCAGCACACACAGGACGTCCGTGTGTGTCCGTCAGCACACACAAGAGGTCCGTGGCTGTCTGTCAACACACACAGGACGTCTGTGGCTGTCCGTGTGTGTCCGTCAGCACACACAGGATGTCCGTGGCTGTCCATCGGTACACATATCAGCACGTTGGACCTTGGAATCAGCACGCTGGCCCTTCCCGTGGACTTTTTGGGAGATTTTGGCCCATGTGGGCTGTCTGTTCAGTACACACAGGACGTCTGTGGGTGTCCGCCATCACACACAGGACATCCGTGGGTGTCCGTCAGCACACACAGGACGTCTGTGGCCGTCCATCAGTAGACATTTCAGCACACTGGTCCTTGGACTCAGCACGCTGGCCCTTCCCGTGGACTGTTCGGGTGATTTTGGCCCACGTGGGCTGTCTGTTCAGTACACACAGGACGTCCGTGTGTGTCTGTCAGCACACACAGGACGTCTGTGTGTGTCCGTCAGCACACACAAGACATCCGTGGCTGTCCGTCAACACACACAGGACTTCTATCGCTGTCCTTGTGTGTCCGTCAACACACACAGCACGCTGACCCTTCCCGTCGACTTGTTCGGGTGATTTTGGCCCACGTGGGCTGTCTGTTTAGTACACACAGGACGTCCGTGGGTGTCCGCCAGCACACACAGGACATCCGTGGGTGTCCGCCAGCACACACAGGACATCCGTGTGTGTCCATCAGCACACACAACACGTCTGTGGCTGTCCGTCAACATATACAGGACATCCGTGGCTGTCCGTGTGTGTCCGTCAGCACACACAGGACGTCCATGGCTGTCCATCGGTACACAAATCAGCACGGTGGTCCTTGGACTCAGCACGCTGGGCCTTCCCGTGGACTATTTGGGAGATTATAGCCCACGTGGGCTGTCTGTTCAGTACACACAGGACGTCCGTGGGTGTCCGCCAGCACACACAGGACATCCGTGGGTGTCCTCCAGCACACACAGGACATCTGTGGCTGTCTGTGGCTGTCCGTCAGCACACACAGGATGTTCGTGGCTATCCGTGTGTGTCCATCAGCACACACATGACGTCTGTGGCTGTCCATCAGTACACATATCAGCACGCTGGTCCTTGGACTCAGCACGCTGGTCCTTGGACTCAGCATGCTGGCCCTTCCCGTGGACTGTTCGGGTGAATTTGGCCCACATGGGCGGTCTGTTTAGTAAACACAGGACATCTGTGTGTGTCTGTCCGCACACACAGGACGTCCGTGTGTGTCCGTCAGCACACACAAGAGGTCTGTGGCTGTCCGTCAACACACACAGGGCATCCGTGGCTGTCCGTGTGTGTCTGTCAGCACACACAGGATGTCCGTGGCTGTCCATCGGTACACATATCGAGCACGTTGGTCCTTGGACTCAGCACGCTGGCCCTTCCCGTGGACTATTTGGGAGATTTTGGCCCACGTGGGCTGTTTGTTCATTACACACAGGACGTCTGTGGGTGTCCGCCAGCACACACAGGACATCCGTGGGTGTCCGTCAGCACACACAGGACGTCTGTGGCTGTCCATGGCTGTCCGTCAGCACACACAGTGTAATAACCCTCACGAGCCAGTTAATTTTTGGTCGAGAAAAACTCCGCTCGACCAGTTTGGAGTTGGTCGATCAGATTTAAAAATAAAGTCGACCCGGTGAATTAATACCTCGACGGGACTGTCTTGTGGTCGAAAGGCCTCTCATTGATTGTTCTGGTAGAGTGTTAATAATGTTGGTCGAATTTTCTTTAAGCTAAGCAAGCTTAGTTGAAAGCAAGACGAGATTCGAAGGATGAGAAATTTTAGTCGAAAACTGTCCGAAATTGTCGTTAAGTTTCTTAACTAAATTCCGACCAGTCTAATACCTTCACCAGCTATTCTTCTTGCTTTCTCAGTAAATCAGTCACATTAGCTGCACCTACCTGCTTGCTTGCTTCACTAAAGTCACATGAAAGTCACAAGCTTGTTGCTGGTTTAATAAAAACAAAATAATATTTCTTCAAAGGAGGGAAAGGACAGCAACTTGCTTTGGTTTAAGTAAACCCTCACCTGAAGCAACATCTTATGTTATAAAACACCATCTTCTCTCCTCTGGACGTTCGTAACCTGCAAGAAAATCCAGAGAAAAATTCAGAGAGAAAGAGAGAAAGAAGAGAGAAATATTTGTGAGAAAAACTAGTTGAAAAATTCAGAAACAAAATTCAGAGAAGAGAATTGAGCATGGACAAACCTTGCTCACCATCCTGTGACTTTATCCAGTGTGTTCTGGTGTGGTTAAGAGCTGAAGGTTTGGTGTCCAAGAGTTTAGAATTACCCATATTCTTCAGCCTTTGATTTTGATCGGTAAGATGGTTGTGGATCAGTTTATGTGAGAAGTTTTGTTGGTTTGCCTACACTGGAGATAAATTCTGAATAAATCTAACCATGGATTCTTGTGGTGTTTATCAGGTTAATTCGTGGTTAGCTTGAAGAGAGACAACCAGTCAAGTTTAATTAGTTGAGTAAAACCGGTAAGCTTCAGCTTCTTGATTCAGCCATGTTTTGATGAGAACCAATTGCTGTATGTTGGTTAACCTGTCAGGATCAGTTGTCTAAGGTCTTGTTCTCTTCAGTCTTGGTTGGTTTATGATTTAATCAGTCTCATAGAAACAGTAGACGAACTGATAAGAATTATGGGAATTAAACCGAACTGATTTTATCTTGTTTAGAACTGAATTGAGCTGAGTATGTTCTGATCTGATCTGAGCCGAGCTGTCTATGGTCTGAAACTGTCTTGAACTGATGTCGTCTGAGTATAACCGAGTTAAGCTGTTGGGAAATGATTAGAACCGGAGTTAGCAGAGCATGAACTAAGCTGATATGAACCGAGTTAAATTGTTAAAGCTTGAACCAAGCTGAACATGGTATCAATCTGTCTTGAACCGAACTGATATGAGAGAACTGAACTGAAATGTTATGAACTGAGTTGAGTTTCTTCTTAAACCAGACTAGTGAACCTTATGTTCGGATCAGATGGCCAAGAAGAGTATTCGGATCAGCCGGATCCTTGTGATGGTTCTGAACCGAGAGTGATCCAGAAGTGAAGTGTGATTAGCTTGAGCTCGAGTCTAGTCTTCCTTAGCCAATCTCATGGATTTCAAGGTGAGTCTAGATAGATGATGAATGAATTATGAATGAGTATGCATGATTGCATATTGAATATGGATGATTAATTAAAGATTAATCATGAATTAATTAAGGGATAATCATTGATTAATTAACGATTAATCATGAATTAATTAAGGAGTAATTATGGTTGATTGATTAAGTATTATACATTGATCAATATTTATATATGAAGTATTTATCTAGTTTAAAAACTTAAGAATTAATAAGAATAATTGTTTGAGGTTATCCCGAGCCTTAGTATTTGTTCTCAGGTACTAATCTATAAGTATTATATTAATAAATGTGAATCATGTGAAGTCTTATTGTATACTCACTCTCCCGAAAGTCCCGCATTACCGTGAATTGGTCCTGCGATATGGATCAAGGTCATGAAGACACGATGATGGGGTCGCACCCTGGAGACCGTGTAACTGCATGCAGCGTTGGATGTTCTATCTTGGAATATCTAATGGAGATGATGGTTATATTTATTTACCCGCTAGGCTCGGTTAGCCTTGGTGGTTTTCCGGGTTTAGTATATATATATATATATATATATATATTATAAGTATGAGTGAATGGCGGGTGTCGTGGAGATGATGTTTAAGATAAGATTCACATCGATGGAATGATATAATTATATATGTATTTTTATTAGTTATGGAATATATTTCCACTGCATACAAATGGAGTTGACTGCTTGAGATATTATTAATATATGTTGGGGTGCGGGACTAGGCTCACTGAGTAAACTAGTTACTCATGACTCATTTGTGATGCAGGTAACCAGTAGACGGGAGACCTTACTCTAGGATGGGAAGGAAGGTCATTAGCCAGCGGTAGTTTTATTATCCTTGCAAAGTCATTTTGATATATCTTATGTATAAGATTTGTTGACCGAAAACCTCGAGGTTAATTTATAACAAATTTTGTAAGATGCTTTTGATTGATATATAAAGAATGTTTTTTTTTAAGTACGGGTTCCATATGATATTAGTCCTTGTCCGGACAAACTAACTATCGGGTATTGCTTTGTCGGGTTGAAAAGCCTAGAGTTATATCCGATAGGAGCGTTGGTGTTCTTTGGTTGTTGGTCTAAGGCGATCGGAAGTATTCTGAGAACCTCAGATCAACAATCGAGGAACATCGACCGTGTCATTTCCGGTCATCTACGATCGGGGGTGTGACAAAGGTGGTATCAGAGCATTGTTCTACGATGCTAGAATGGGACTTGTTTCAAATGTTTTTCGAGTCAAAATGAGTCGCAAGGATAACTAGGATATGCTGGCTTGTTCCTTCATTTTAGGATAGATAGTCATGGGTAGTTACCTAACAGTGATATTTCATAGCAGAAGCACCAAGACAAGCGTGAACAGGTGGACCGTACTTACCGATGTTAGTATCATCAGGCTCGAGTTTGCTACCATCATGTAGGGGTTCACTACCGCCTTGTTAAGAGTCAGTAACGTCATGCCTTCCTATCATTCTTTTGAATTCTAGTGGGGGATACCAATTCATTAGAGAGATATATGGGACAGAGTCGATACATCGAATACATCTCTGGACTCTTGTGTTATCAATGTCAAGCTTATGCTAAGACGTACAAGCACCAGAGCCGTACAAGCCAAATTGTTATGTATTTGTTTCAAGATTAGCATTGGACGAAGAGATGGTTTGATTGTATTACAAGATGATGGAAGCACCGGAAGCATTCTGTTTGCAATGAGACATCATGAAGCTTATGATGCAAAGAAGAAGAAGTTGGGACCATAAGATACCGAGGAAGGACTAAACCGTTCAAGGTATACTTTGTCTTGACGCAGATTTGGGATGCAACACTCTGAGAAAAATATTTTTCTTCAGATGAGATCGATTTGGACAGATTTCAAGAGTTCACGAAGTAGTATTTTATACACAAGGTATGGGACCGATTGAAGATTTAGTTTATGGAGTTGGTACAGTAGGATGTTTCCGCCAGGAGGTTCAGGTCGAGTTAATCATATACAACAATTTCAGCATCGAGATATGTGACGAGTGAATTTCATTCATCGATTATGGTTTGGAGAATAAGCCAAAGATCTTATGGAAAATCTTTGGGAACTTAGCCAAGGATTTTGGAGGAGATAAAAGACCATGGAGTCTCAAAGCTTCGAGGAGATGTTAGAGTATGACGTGAATGTTAAAGAAGCTATTATTTCTGGAGAAGTTTACCAAGTCATGCAGATTATTTAACTATCAACCTATTCAGATAGAAGGTCAGTTTCAAGTAATGAATCAAGAAAGTCGATGGAGATAATTTTTGTTGGACGTTTCATCAGATCAAGACCGAGGACCCTGAGCTGTTTTGGTTTTGGCTAGAAAGGAGAGTAAGGTGATGATTGTTCAAGTATATAAAATCCTCGATCGCTTACGTTATTTGCGCTTCGGTGGTGCCAGTAATGAGTACAGAGGTTATCCTACCATGGCCCATGAAGTTACCTGATCTTTTTACCTATACCTAGGGTACCGCTTGTTAAACTTGTTCGCTTTCCTTACCATTAGTCACTAACTAAGTGTTTGGCTATTTGGGTAAAGCGTACACTTTATAGTTGCCTGGACCATCAAAACCTCTAAAAAGGTCCAACCACAGGTTTGCTTCTTATCCCATTGCGTGTTGTGTGCATTTTAAAAATTTATGAATGATTAAATAAATTAGTGAAGGAGTGATCAAGGTGTCGTATGAGACCTTGCCTATGGACGGAACTTTCCGCCCATATTGTGTTTGATGCGGGAACAACACATAGATGTAGTTCTCGGATAGTGTCATTGTTTTAGGAAGGATTCACTTTAGTGAATTCAGATACACTGTTCTTATTCGTGGAAGTACTGGCTGCCATTTAGAGTTATGGTATGCCTTCGTATCCCATCCCCATTCCTTAGTACTTCCATTAGAGCGGTTTGTTTCTATCTAGAGTGAGATTGGCTATCTAGTTATCGAGCTCAATTAGGATGTTGTTGAGGAAGGAAGTCTTTGAGAGAAGACCAGTTACCGTTGGCCTGCAGTCGTATTCTACTAAGTGTTGGAGCCTTGCTCATATCAGTCTGGAGAGAATAGATAACCTTCAAGATTGCAAGTAGAAAATTAAGATGGCTTATTTATTCGTATTTGAGGAACTCAGTTGAAGGATGAGAATCTAAGGAATTCATAGAAGGAACTGGGTGAAGAGAATTTCGAAGAACAGTATGAGGACTGTGTCATGTACAAGTTCATAAAGTGGAGATGTGGGAGAAGGAACCCAAATTCAACCTAAAATAAGCAGATGTGAAGTAAATCCCAAGGAAGATTGAAGAGTGCAAGGAAAAAGGTATAACCATAAGGCATATGGGAATGCTCAAGTTGTTAAGAGATCAGAAGATGTATTAACAGAGAAAGTGTGAAGTCATATACAAGAGTACGTCGTTGGTAAATCAAGTTTGGTATAGGCGGACTTGTTGATTCCTCAGTTACTAGACAGAAGAAGGAAATCAGAAAGTAATAGAACAAGACTTGGATATGCGAAACTTCAGTGAGATTGAGTCGTTCAGAAGTTTTTGAAGAGTATCTCAGATAGATAAGAAGGGTATAGAATACTGTAAGGGAAATCATTCCTGGAATAAGTTTGTGTGTGTGTATTTGAGAGTGGCACCTTGGTCTGAATCATGTTAGCGTGATTGATCGTGCATGTTCTTGTTTGATTGTTGCACGGTTAATAAAGTTGAGATTGACCAGACTGAAGATGTTACCTTCACGTATGGCACATCACTTGACGTTCCATATTTCCATGTTATTGAACTGGAGGAAAGCAGATAGAAAGGTTTCAGAAGTAATGGCATTCAGAGATTGAACGATGTCAAAGGAAGTATGTAGACCGCAGTATATGAAAGTTATGTGCGATGAAGAATTGGTTATCGTGAAAGTGTTTGCTCAGAAAGAAAGAATTGTTTTAGAAAAGTTGGGGAAATCTGCAAATCTGTTATTTAGTATGTACCGAGTTGTTCCGAGTTGAAATGGTTATCTGTTGACCGGAACTTCTTTAGTTATGCTATTGGTGAGCCGATTTTGCGTAATCTTATATCAGACCCAGTATGATAGAACTGTTGAGACCAGAAAACTTGTAACCCTATTTAGCCTATCCTAAAGGTCCTTTGCGGATAGGTGAGCACCATATCAGAAGATGGAGAAAAGGAAAAATTTGTAAAAGTTCAAGTATTTGGGGAACCCATCAGTTGTTTTGACACGGGCAGATGAGGATAAGTTCAGAGTTGGTTATCTTAAACTTCTTGCAGAGACTCCAGTGTTCAGTAAAAGTCTGTACAGCTATTTTTGAGAATTCGGGGGACCGAATTCTTTTAAGGGGGGGGAAGAA
>NW_022610117.1:0-12500 GCF_000309985.2 Brassica rapa
CTGTGTCCGTCAGCACACACAGGACGTCCATGGCTGTCCATCAGTACAACATATCAGCACGTTGGTTCTTTGACTCAGCACGCTGCCCTTCCAGTGGATAATTTGGGTGAATTTGGCCAAGGGCCACGTGTGCTGTCTGTTCAGTACACCAGGACGTCCGTTGGTGTCCCCACAGCACACACAGGACGTCCGTGGCTGTCTGTGGCTATCCGTCAGCACACACGGGACGTCCGTGGCTGTATGTGTGTGTCCGTGTGTGTCGGTGTGTTTTCGTCAGCACACACAGGACGTCCGTGGGTGTCCGTCAGCACACACAAGATGTCCGTGGGTGTCCGCGTGTGGCCGTCAGCACACACAGGACGTCTGTGGCTGTCCATCAGTACACATAACAGCACGTTGGTCCTTGGACTCAGCACGCTGGGCCTTCTCGTGGACTGTTTGGGTGATTTTGGCCCACGTGGGCAGTCTGTTCAGTACACACAGGGCGTCCGTGGGTGTCTGCCAGCACACACAGGATGTCCGCGGCTGTCCGTCAGCACACACAAGACGTCCGTGGCTGTTTGTGTGTGTCTGTGTGTGTCCACCACCACACACAGGATGTCTGTGGCTGTCCATCAGTACACATATCAGCACGCTGGCCCTTCCCGTGGACTGTTCGGGTGATTTTGGCCCACATGGGCTGTCTGTTCAGTACACACAGGACGTCAGTGGGTGTTCGTCAGCACACACAAGACGTCTGTGTATGTCCGTCAGCACACACAGGACGTCCGTGGCTGTCCATCAGTACACATATCAGCACGTTGGTCCTTGGACTCAGCACGCTGACCCTTCCCTGTGGACTGTTCGGGTGATTTTTGCCCACGTTGGCTGTCTGTTCAGTACACACAGGACATCCGTGGGTGTCCGCCAGCACACACAGGACGTCTGTGGCTGTCCGTGTGTGTCCTTCTGTGTCCGTCAGCACACACAAGATGACCGTGGCTCTCCATCAGTACACATATCAGCATGTTGGTCCTTTGACTCAGCACGCTGGCCCTTCCAGTGGACTGTTTGGGTGATTTTTGCCAACGTGGGCTGTCTGTTCAGTACACACAGGACGTCCGTGGGTGTCCCCCAGCACACACAGGACGTTCGTGGCTGTCTGTGGCTATCCGTCAGCACACACAGGACGTCCGTGGCTGTCTGTGTGTGTCCGTGTGTGTTCGTGTGTGTCTGTCAGCACACACAAGACGTCTGTGGGTGTCCGTCAGCACACACAGGATGTCCGTGGGTGTCCGTGTGTGTCCGTCAGCACACACAGGACGTCCGTGGCTGTCCATCAGTACACATAACAGCACGTTGGTCCTTGGACTCAGCATGCTGGCCCTTCCCGTGGACTGTTTGGGTGATTTTGGCCTACGTGGGCAGTCTGTTCAGTACACACATGACATCTGTGGGTGTCCGCCAGCACACATAGGACGTCTGTGGCTGTCCGTCAGCACACACAGGACATCTGTGGCTGTCCGTGTATGTCTGTGTGTGTCCGTGTGTGTCCTCAGCACACACAGGACGTCCGTGGCTATCCATCAGTACACATATCAGCACGCTGGTCCTTGTACTCAGCACGCTGGCCTTTCCCGTGGACTGTTTGGGTGATTTTTGCCCACGTGGGCTATCTGTTCAGTACACACAGGACGTCCGTGGGTGTATGTCACCACACACAGGACGTCCGTGTGTGTCCGTCAGCACACACAGGACGTCCGTGTGTGTCCATCAGCACACACGGGACGTCCGTTTGTGTCCGTCCAGACAGGACGTCCGTGTGTGTCCGTCAGCACACATAGGACGTCCGTGGCTGTCCGTGTGTGTGCGTGTGTGTCCGTCAGCACACACAGGACGTCTGTGGCTGCCATCAGTACACATATCAGCACGTTGGTCCTTGGACTCAGCACGCTGGCCCTTCCCGTGGACTGTTTGGGTGATTTTGGCCCACGTGGGCTGTCTGTTCAGTACACACAGAGCGTCCGTGGGTGTCTGCCAGCACACACAGGACGTCCGCGGCTGTCCGTCAGCACAAACAGGACATCCGTGGCTGTTTGTGTCTGTCCGTGTGTGTCCATGACTACACACAGGATGTCCGTGGCTGTCCATCAGTACATATATCAGCACGCTGGCCCTTCCCGTGGACTGTTCGGGTGATTTTGGCCCACATGGGCTGTCTGTTCAGTACACACAGGATGTCCGTGGGTGTTCGTCAGCACACACAAGACGTCTGTGTGTGTCCGTCAGCACACACAGGACGTCCGTGGCTGTCCGTGTGTGTCTTTGTGTGTCCGTCAGCACACACAGGACGTCAGTGGCTGTCCATCAGTACACATATCAGCATGTTGGTCCTTGGACTCAGCACGCTGACCCTTCCCGTGGACTGTTCGGGTGATTTTGGCCCACGTGGGCTGTCTCTTCAGTACACACAGGACGTCCGTGGGTGTCCGCCAGCACACACAAGACGTCCGTGGCTGTCCATCAGTACACATATCAGCACGTTGGTCCTTTGACTTAGCATGCTGGCCCTTCCATTGGACTGTTTGGGTGATTTAGAGCCAAGGTCACATAATGATCTAGGAAAGCGCGTGTTTTCTATTTTACATTCTAGGACGAAACTACCAGGATCTGATCTCTTTGTTGGAGTTTCTCCTTTAATCATAGCACTTACTTCTTCTGAAATCATCCTCACGCTATGTTCTACAATTGGGTAGTTTGGAGATGTCATGTCCTTTATATACTTCTTAATTGAAGGTGCTATTTTTATAGCATCACTAAGGGACATCTCAACCGCAATTTTGGCTAAGGTTTTCTTGCAAATCGCGTTTTCCAATGATTTCTTAGTTTTCGTTTTAGGAGGAAAAGGGGGTAAAGTTCTATAGACTCTTTCAATTTTGGGTTCGGGTTGAGTAGACCGTCGATCGACAGGTTTTTCAGGTTGTCGATCGATGGTAGGTGTTTTAGGTCGATCGACGTCAGTTCCGTACTGTCGATCGATTTCGTCCTCAATATCCGTATCTTCTTCTAGTTCTAAGTCTATTGCCTTTTCCTTAGCCTTTTCAGCGGTGGCTTTCCGGTTCTCTTGAGATGGATTTGGGTCAAGATCGTTAAGAAGAATAGGATGAGAGTTGCTTTTTCCGGTCTTGTCGGCATCGTCAGGTTTTCCAACATCTGTGTTATTCCTTGATTTTTTTTTTTTTGACGTCGTGTTATTCCTTGATATACCTTGGATTTGACCCATTTTTATCCATGGTATATAAGTATTTTATTATATATATATCTCTATGTTTTCTACTCTTCTAGGTATGTTTTCAGGTTCAGGTGCATTTCGGAATAAAGCTATGACTTTGGAGCATTTAGAAGCTTAAAGGACATTTCACCCGAGCTGACCACGTAGAGGTCGACGAGAGGAAGAACAATCGATCGATGCGCATCAGTGCTGACGATCGATATCAGGAGATGCCTCGACAGATGAAGATTAATATCGATCGATGTACACAAGTACCATCGATCGATGTCGAGACACCAGACACGCGACATTTTGGATTCAGCAGACTTAAAAACCAAGGCCAAGCCAAATTACCAAAATGCCCTGACGAGTTTTTAACCTAGTAGAATATATACTGCCTAAGTGTTTTGACGGCAAGAGAGCTTTTTCTAGACCTAGTTTTGTTACAAGTTTCATTGGGAGAGAAGATCACTTGTGACTGGAACTCCTTGTTTTCATTTCTTTTCATCTATACTATGAGTTTCTATTCCTTTATTGTTATGAATTGCTTTGCTATGTCTGAGTAGTTCAATTATTAGATCCAGGGTTCAGATAGGTTTGAGGGATTAGCCCCAAACTATAGATCTGCCTTGTTGTGATATTCATGATAGATTTGTATTCATTGCTTGTTTTAGCCTTGCTAACTAGAACTTGATCATAGGATTGCATACTCAAGCAACCTTGTTATCCCATCCTGACATCTATCTATCATATTAGGACTGCTAGAGAGGGCTAACCGCCAATTTAGTATCTTAATAGGGCATATCATACTCGCGCATAGGCCTGACTAGACCCCGTCGATCGATGTCCTCAACTGAAAATAGATCGACGTTGGCAAAGGTGTATCGGTCAATGTCTTAATAGACCATCGATCGACACTCTCTCGTCGTCGACATACTAACCGTTGAGACACGAGATCTAGTCTGTTAACCAGTGGTACATGCGACAGCTGATCACTGAGTTAAGCGAATGAGCTCTAATATATCATGCATGCAACAGTTAGGCATCTATAGGTATTATAATCTCCAACACCTGAATAGTGGCCCTGCATCTAATATAATTTCCAACCAAGTTACATTTATTATTTACTCGCTTGTTACTATTGCTATTTCATTTAAACATTTACAACCTTTAGAATTAATAAACACTAGATTTAATTGTTCCCTAGCTCCTTGTGGATTTGATCCCTAAGTACTATATCTGAACCTCTTTTGATGAGAGTAACACTCCTTAGGGTAATTTGAGTGGTATCATTCCTCGTATCTGCTGCGAGGTTTTTCCCGCTGCGCAGCATTACGGCACTGACTTGACGTCTCGGGTTTAAATCAGTTCTTCCGGGAAGACATCCAGAATCTCTTTTTATGGCAGTTGCAATCTCAGCTACTTGACCTTCTAATTTTTGGATTCGTTCTCCCAAAGAATCTGCTTTCTCCATTAATTCTCCGTAAACCATATTTATCTTTCCGTAAAACTCGAATTTTGTCTTACGGTTGCCAGTAAGAGTTTGTCTGATATTTAACCTCTCTCTTCCGGTACGTGATTTTACAGCAGTGTCATAAGCTTGGGTAAAGCTACCGACATGAAGCACAGAGTAGGGATCAGAACAGTTCGTTCCTTCATCCAAATAATCATCGGTGTCAGACAAAGCATTGCCGTCGATCTGGGCTATATCAGATCGGAGTTTGTTTTGAAGAAAGGAATGAAGAGATTTAAGGGAATTCTTAATTTCTATTAAATCAGAATTGTCTTTTGGACTTGTGGTTTTCTCTATCTCTTCATCCATCTTTTAATAGGATCTTCCCATTGTCATATTCTTGATAAGACATCTAGCTCCTTCGGGATTCCTAGTGATGAAATTTCCATCACTCGCTGTATCGAGTGTGGTTTTATAACTCAAGTTAACACCTCCATAAAAGATGTTAAGAAGTTGTGGTTCTGAATAACCGTGATTTCATAGCCTCTGAATCTTCCCCAGGCGTTTTTAAACGATTCGCGTGGACCTTGGCGAAATGTAGAAATCTGCTTTCTTACTTCCCAGTAGCGTTCATCAGTGAAAAATTCTCTAAGGAAGGCAATTCTAATCTCTTCCCAACAAGTGAGTGATCCTGTTGCTAAACAGTTTAACCACCTGAGGGCTTCTCCTTCTAGGGAGAATGAGAATAGTTTGCAACGATCATATTCATCTGGTATTAATTCTTCCAAAGTTTCAATGTGATCTTGTGGGTGTTCTGGGAGGGATCCACGGAATGGGTTTTGACGAACCATACGGTAGTAATCTGCGTTAAACTTAGATTTCTTGGTATCGTCTCCTGGTATTTTAATAGCGGACCTATTGGAATAGGTCCTACCAGGATCAAGGTAGTCTTGTATGGACAGATTTATATCTTCACCTTTAGTTAAGGTGGAATTTTCCTTAAAAGGGATTTCAGTCCCCTGTTCAGTTTCGCTAGCTTCATTGCTCGTTTGACCATTTAATTCAGTTTGGACTACTTTCTCATTAGCGGGCTTGGTAAAAGAAAACTTACCTGCTTCCGGCTGGGCGGTATCGATCGAGTTTGGCAGCTCCGTATCGGTCGATTCTTCTGACTCAACGTCGCTCGATGGAAACGTGTCTCCGGCGATCGATGGTTGGTCGCATTCTGTGTTCTCCATTCTTCGTGTCTGCATAACAGATTAAGAAAGAAAACTTTAGCAAGATTTTCGTAACAAGTCTATACTAAATTCTAAATTAAATCTAATGGTAATAAGAAAGAGTCCCCGTCAACGGCGCCAAATTTGATATCACTCAAATTACCCTAAAGAGTGTTACTCTCATCAAAAGAGGTTCAGATGTAGTACTTAGGGATTGTATCCACAGAGACTCTAGGATTACTCAACAGATTTAAATAATTAGAAATGAAGATAGACTAAAAGGTTTAATAGTTTTAAAAGCAGTAAATGATAAATCGAAAACAATAGTGATTCAATAGATTGAATTGAAGTGGTTTCAAGAATGGGAAAGCAGCTAGATTCAGGTAATTCTCAGGTATGAAATGTATGCACTTAGTTTAGACTAAAGGGTTTGATGGTTTTTGAACTAAACAATGATTTAACCGGATATGTTATCTTCGCTAACTGTCGTATTTTGATCTCGAGAGAGTGTCGATCGATGTAACTTGATGTACATCGACCGATACACCTTAGTAACGATCGACCGACAGAACGATAGTTGCATCGATCGATGGTTATTCTAGCGAGCTTTGCGAACGGGTTTAACTTGTTCTCTAACCTTCTCAGACCAACTGTCGTTGCGCCTGAGTTGGTTAGATCATGCAAGTGGGTTCAGGTATTGAGGGGAAACGGTTAGTTGGACTCAATTAATCCTAAGATCTAAAATGAAGGTGATCAATCTCAATTTTAGCATTAAGTTCACAAGTAATGAAAGAACAATCAAAACACCTTTTTAATAGTCATATTAGCAGTACATAATTTCAACCATGGTGAGAACCTAAATCTAACAATTGGTTTACTCAAACATATTCATGAGAGACAAAGTCATGATGGTGTGAAATAAACTCAAATGAAACATAGAACACAAATAGATAGAGTAATAGAAATAAAGGAGTTCAAGATCTTCTCTGTTTTGCAGTCTCAGATCTATCTCTCCAATCCTAAGCTCTCCTAATGGTAGCCAAAATGCTCTTTTTTTCCAAACTAGGTCTTTTTGCAAGTGTCTCCTAAAAATGATACAAAACCCTAGTACATATAGCCTAACAGGCGGCTAGGGACTTAAGTTGCAAATAATAGATCTTCTGGGAAATGAAATCTTTTAATTTGCGATTTCATTCGTGTGGCTGGGCATCGATCGATGCACATGTATGTATGACGATCGATGGTAAGTGATTATGTTCGACCGATGTTGCTCTTCAAGCGTCGATAGATTTTCCTTGCGTAAAAGCATTCCAAAATGTCCCAAAAGTATCATTTCCTTCCATCAGGTGAATAAACCTGTATTTGCTTTGAAAAGACTCTAAAACATGATTAATACATCTTAAAACCTTTATATACCATGTATAAAAACGGGTGAAAATCATGGTATATCACCATGGCCGTCCTGACAATCCTATCCAGGATTGGGGGCGTAACAAGTCTCCCCCACTTGCAATGGATTTGTCCTCGAATCCGGTAAGCATCCCAAGAACAAGCTTGTCCCAAGACAAAATATTCCAACCGAACTTATTGTAGTGTTGATCAGGGAATAGAACAAGCTTGATTCAGAACCACCAAATGACCACTTCAATGATCAAATTCCTTTGACCATCGTGGTACAAGTTTCCCCCACTTGATAATGATTTAATCACAAAAATCCTATCAAGTGGTCCTTTCTGGTTTTTGCTTATGGCACCCTTACTTGTCCACTTCGACCACAATCGAGGGTCCATCAAGCATCCATTCAAGTGATACTTGTAATTCCTTCCAAAGACATTCCTTGTGTCACTGACCAAACTCTCCAGGTTGCGGTCCTAGTATCCAACAAGTCTATGTCTTTCCTTTGAATAGTATCTTCTTCAGATTTTATTCTATCTCTGATCATAGTCCACGAATAGATCATAACCAGTCCCTAGGAACATGCTGCATACTCGAGCCTTAGTAGATTTGGCCAAATCTCCAAGTTACTCGATGTACCAGTCAAGTCCTCACAAACTCGTTCCAATTTTTAGGCTGCTCGTCCTACAACGAGTCCTAACAGATTGTTATGATTCTTTTGTCCTTCATGGACAATAAGGTTCATGACCTCAGCCACAACGTACTGGATCATCCCCTTTACCAGCCACAACCTTTTCAGGCTTGGCCACATTGCGATCTTAGTCCCTCCAGACCAAAAATGCCTCAGACTTGACTTCTGTCCTTCACTAGACTTTGTCATAATTTGATCCTGGTCCATTTACGGACGTGATCGTATTCTGGTCCTTGTCCACTCAGGGACTCAACCGTTGCACCCCGACCAAAGGTCCATATCCGAGTAGGTCACTGTCTGATCCTCGTCCTTACTGGACTTGATCATTCTCTTCTCAACCTTAGGTCAATCTCCGACTTGGTTGTACTACGACCATGGTCCTCTCTCGGACGTGGTCCACTTTGGCTCGGCCAGCTCGGCAAGAGCCATCAGAAACTGACTCTAAGACAGCGGAGCTGCCCCTGGTTCCAGTTCAATCATCAATGGATCCGACCTAACAGGGGGGACACCCTGTAGCGAGCGGAACACATCTGGGAACTCAGACACCAACGGGTCCTCAGACAGATCTTTCAGATCAACAGAATTTGCTGCGTTCATAGTGGTAATTGTGGTCAAAAATACTTCACAATCCCGTCTAAGCATCCGATCCACACGGAATGCTGACACCACTACTTTCCTTAAAGCCGGACTCAGACATTGGATCTCGATACCAACGAGATTCCAGACAGATCAACAGAATTGCCGTGCTCCATAGTGGTAGTTGTGGTAAAAAAAAATACTTCACAACCCTGTCTAAGCATCCGATTCACTTGGACTGCTGACACCCCTACTTTCCTTAGAGCCGGACTCAGACTCAGACTTTGGTACAGGATCGGGTGAGGTCCAGTCTCCAATGGCAATCGAGAGTGGCCCAATACTTTCCCAAACAGATTCATGCCTAGGATCATCTCATGATTCTCTAGGCGCGTGGATATTTTTCTCGATCAGATCTACCGGCAGATTTCTCTCCTAGATCATCACCGGGATATTTTTCATGAGCCCTAGTGAATGCATTATTTGCCCACCAGCTGCCCTCACTAGTCTCGAATCATCCCCCGGACTCACAAAACTATGTGTAGCCTCGGTGTCGAAAAGTACGTGTGTTTCCACACCACAAATCCACTTGTGGAAAATATCTCAGTTCATGACCACACCACAAAGAACGTCCCATAACATCCGTCATGACGTCGCCAATCACTTAATACTTCCACTACCATTAGGTACCTAGATGAGTAGGATTCCGGTTCGATCACATATTTGGAAAACGTCCCATACCATTCTCCAAAGCGTCTTACTATTGCAAATGCTCACACCATTCACAACAGCAATTATAATATACTTCAATCCCCATCATACTAAGATACTTAACATCATGTTCTTCCAATGATTGGAACGAACACCCTGAGTTTCCTCATTTTTTCTTGGGACGGATTCAGATTGGAATTGATTCATTCCATCTGACTTATACCGAGTCCTAACTGATTCATCTGATCAGAAGTCCACTCGTGTACTGGTCATGTAGTGTCTCCCTTGAGTCAGCTTTTAATATTGCATATGCTTTACTTATTATGAACGACCTTCAAGGGATAACACTTAACTTCAGTAGAATGCTGCACGTTTATTTCAACCTAAGCCACTCTCTGGTCCATGTTACTTCCCTTTTTCAGGTCATCCTTAAACAAGTCTTGCATTGCTTCCATCCCTTCCAACCCGTCTATTACTTCTAAATACTAGATCGACCAACCTTTCTGTTTTTAGGTTCTTGCCCTTGGAAAACGTATCTAGGCTAAGCCGGTTCATCTTAGAATTCCCACATTCACAAGCATGATACCCTAGCTTACCTCAACTCTTTCTTGACTCACCCCAACTAAGGTTTCATAGTCATCATAGTTTTGGAAATAATTTTGGTATGAAACTCATAATCTTAGAGCTTTGTCCTAAACATGAACAACCTGGCTCTGATACCAACTTGTAACACCCCGATCCGGCCGACTAGGCCGCTGTCGAAGTCGTACGTCGCTCGGTCCACTTCATGGCCGAACCTCTTAAATTTTGCCCTTTATTTATAATATCACCTAAAGGCGAGGGCTAACTTGGATCTCAGCTAAAGACTTCCCTAGTCATTAATAGCCTAGATCCTTTCAACAGATACGCAGCGGATTATTCTCTAGTTAACCATTGGTCTAAAACCAATCTAACACTTGTCTGGTTGAATCACCTTAGCCTTGGTCAGTTTACTTAACTACCAATTAGCTAAAAGGTCAATCCTAAACCCAAACCAAGCCATACGATTCTGAGGTTTCATTTCCCTAAACCATTCTATCTAGATCTACATAAGTAAATGCTAGATCATACCTTTGCCACATCTATGGAGCTTATTAGCTCATCGGTCTTCCATTGACTCAAATTGCTCTTTCTTGACAGCTGGACCATGATCAATCAATGATCTTACTTATGGTCCTTATCTTGATTCCTGCATCAAACAGCTCCCCTAGGTACTTAGTCATTCAGCCAACCATCCCCCACAGACATAAGTAACCTTTGAGAAGTCATTAAAAGGAAAAGGATATACATCTGGCCTTTCGCGGCTCATGCACAATCCGAAATCCTTTTGCCTTATAGGCGATAGTACCAAGTCCATATTCTGGACTGAGAAAGCTCATTAGATCCTAAGTCAATCAAGCAACCTTCCTCACATGACTTGGAACTGATGAGTCATCATCTGGCCTGACCGGCCTTGGGACTTAACCCAGACAACATATATGACTTGTTCATACCAACCGATGCATTCATTAATCAGGTTAGTACTGACACCTTAGACCATTATCTAGAGGTCAGGTCGTCCATACTCAACCATGATCAGATCTTACACGGCCTTCCTTGAACAATCACACTTAGGCTCAGTATCTATGGTCTATGACACATAGTACTAGCCACACACTTCGTCATTACTCTTAGCCAAACTCGAAGCTATCAACACCAAGGTTGATATCTAGAAGCATCACATCAATACTCTTACTCCAGCAACGTGACTATCCATGCTAGTGTTCGGCCATCGAACCATCGTCATGAAACATGATCCGACCACTAGACTTGTTAAGCCATCGTCCACTTAGCATGTACTGATATAACCGGCCTTCCATTGCCATCATGTGGGTCTACACCCTACATAAAGCATATGGCGCCTATCCTACTTACCAACCAGACGTTGATTGTAAGATATCCCACTTAGCCTTTGTGGCCAGAACCATCCATCCATTAACCATGGATTATTGTTCATACATCAATCATGTTGTACGGATTGCACTAGCCCTTAAGGCCTTCGCTATTTCCTTACACTCATGTATTGACCTATATGACAACCCATTACCATCATGTGGGTCCACGCCCAACATAATGCATGTTGTGTCCTTGTGACCATCGAATCACTCGTACCCTTTTCGGTCCCGTTCCGTTCGTACCCTTTCAGTCCCGACCCTTTCATACCCTTTCGGTCACGATCCGTTCACATCCTATGGATCATGATATGTTCGTACCTCTTGGATCACGACACGTTCGCACCTCTAGATCACGACACGTTCGTACCTCTTGGATCACGACATGATCGCAGATCTTGGATCACAATACATTGCATCCATGGGATCACGATGCACCCTTTGGTCATTGGTACCCTTTGGTCCTCCTACCCTTTGATACTTGCAACCCTTGGTATCTCGTACCTTTTGGTTACTTGCATCCTTTGGTATCTCACAACCTTTGGTAACTCATGACCCTAGGGAACACACAACCTTTGCCGACTAGTACCGTTTTGATCCAACCTATCGGCTATAGTTAGCAATCAACGTAACCAACCATGACCCCAGGGTGTATGACGTGGTAATATGGTTAACTATCAAGTTCCCTATATGTATGTATGTATATATATACATATATATCATATAGACATAATAATATAAAGAGACAGATATAGAACCACTCACAGCCGCTATAGCCTTTACCGATCGGTCAGTCTGTCTCTAGGCTAGCCACCCTTGGACCTTTGGTCTATTTCCCTCCAGGAATAGGTCTTCCTATTAGCCTTAGTGACTTATAAAAGCCACGGCCTCATATTGCTAAAGCCACACTCACCATGAACCGGATCGTGCCCTTATGGCTTTGATCCCAGATTCTGCCCTTCCGGCTTGAATCCTCGTTTTTCATTGGGGGATCCCTTTGTTTAGGACGTGTGTCCTTTGTCTCAGACAGAATGAGACTGAATGAGAATGAATGAATAACCCCTGGACGTCCTCCCCTTTATATAAAGAACCAAAGGCCACGTCCAAAGACACATCTCTTCCAAGCATCCTTTCGGGACAGATCTTGGCCATCGATTTCAATCAACGGTCCAGATCGTACCTGTTCGGAATGGTTCCAGACCTTCTAGGCACGTCCAGCCCAAGCCCATACTTGGTACTC
>NW_022610117.1:17500-28372 GCF_000309985.2 Brassica rapa
AAACTCAGCGGTGATCCCACCTGCCCTGGGGTCGCGTTGAGGACTTTGGGTCAACAAGAGCTTTTGGACCGGAATGTCTGACTATATGACGAGAATCGAATTCACCACTGCATTTTAAGACGCTCCTGGCGTCCTTAGCTCGGATTTTGGCCAACCGCATGCGGTAACACACGGGAGATCAGCTTCCATCCCATATCCCTGAGAGGATGGGGGGACGATGATTTGTGACACCCTGGCAGACGTGCCCTCGGCGAGAAGGCTTGGGGCGCAACTTGCGTTCATGGGATTCTGCAATTCACACCAAGTATCGCATTTCGCTTCGTTCTTCATCGATGCGAGAGCCGAGATATCCATTGCCGAGAGTCCTTTCAGACTTTACATTGCAGCACTGCTTCCGAACAAACACCGTCTCCGGGTTGGCGAAAGCAGGCTGTTTAGTAGCATTTTCCTTGACACTTTTCGTTATGGGGTTTGGTGATATCCGGAAATTATGCGTTTGATCCAACCAAAACTGAAGTCTTGGGCATGGGTGAACGCATAACCACGGAATCGGCAGGCACAGTAAGAAACCAGCCTACCGAGAGTGATTTTTCATCGTTCTCAGGTCGTTCTGTTTCCAGGGTATGACAATGATCCTTCTGCAGGTTCACCTACGGAAACCTTGTTACGACTTCTCCTTCCTCTAAATGATGAGGTTTAGTGGACCTCTCGCGACATCGCTGACGGCAAACCACCCACGTCACCGCGATCCGAACACTTCACCAGATCATTCAATCGGTAGGAGCGACGGGCCGTGTGTACAAAGGGCAGGGACGTAGTCAACACGAGCTGATGACTCGCGCTTACTAGGAATTCCTCGTTGAAGACCAACAATTGCAATGATCTATCCCCATCACGATGAAATTTTAAAGATTACCCGGGCCTGTCGGCCAAGGTGTGAACTCATTGAATACATCAGTGTAGTGCGCGTGCGGCCTAGAACATCTAAGGCATCACAGACCTGTTATTGCCTCAAACTTCCTTGGCCTAAACGGCCATAGTCCCTCTAAGAAGCCGGCCGTGAAGGGATGCCTCAACGTAGCTAGTTAGCAGGTTGAGGTCTCGTTCGTTAACGGAATTAACCAGACAAATCGCTCCACCAACTAAGAACGCCCATGCACCACCACCCATAGAATCAAGAAAGATCTCTCAGTCTGTCAATCCTTACTATGTCTGGACCTGGTAAGTTCCCCCGTGTTGAGTCAAATTAGGCCGCATGCTCCACTCCTGGTGGTGCCCTTCCGTCAATTCCTATAAGTTTCAGCCTTGCGACCATACTCCCCCCGGAACCCAAAAACTTTGATTTCTCATAAGGTGCCAGCGGAGTCCTAAAAGCAACATCCGCTGATCCCTGGTCGGCATCGTTTATGGTTGAGACTAGGACAGTATCTGATCGTCTTCGAGCCCCCAACTTTCGTTCTTGATTAATGAAAACATCCTTGGATAATGCTTTCGCAGTTGTTCGTCTTTCATAAATCCAAAAATTTTACCTCTGACTATGAAATATGAATGCCCCCGACTGTGACACCCCCGATCGTAGTTGACCGGAAATGACACGGTTGATGTTCCTCGATGGTCAATCTGAGGTTCTCAGAATACTTCTGATCGCCTTAGACCAACAACCAAAGAACACCAACGCTCCTATCAGATATCACTCTAGGCTTTTCAACCCAAAAAGAAATTTCCGATAGTTAGTTTGTCCGGACAAGGACTAATATCATATGGAACCTGTATTTTAAAAACATTATTTATATATCATTTAAAAACATCTTACAAAATTTGATATAAATTAACCTCGAGGTTTTCGGTCAACAAATTTTATACATAATATATATCAAAATGACTTTGCAAGGATAATAAAACTACCGCTGGCTAATGATGTTCCTTCCCGTCCTAGAGTAAGGTCTCCCGTCTACTAGTTACCTGCATCACAAATGAGTCATGAGTAACTAGTTTACTCAGTGAGCCTAGTCCCGCATCTGGTATTTATATATACCAGACCCAAGAAACCACAAAGGCTAAACGAGTCTAGCGAGTTAGCATCACCATCATCGCCATCAGATATTCAAAAATTGAACATATAATGCTGCATGCAGTTACACGGCCTCCAGGGTGCGACCCCAGCATCGTGTCTTCGTGACCTTGTTCCATATCGCAGGACCAATTCACGGTAATCATCATTCATACGGGAATATTTTGGAAGACAGGTTTATAATAAGACTTCACATGATTAATAATTCCATACTTAATTATATTTAATACTATACATATGTATTAGTCCTTGAGAACAGGTACTAAGGTTTGGAATAAACCTCTATGATCATTCATAAATATTTAATAAGTGTTTACACTAAGTAAACACCTTACCAATTCAATATTGATCAAGAGATAAAGCCTATCAATCCTCTACAATCAGGACGTTCAATCAAGAAATATTCATTCACTACTCATCAATCATCTATCTAGACTCACTTTTGATTCCATGAGATTGGCTAAGGAAGACTATGCTTGAGCTCAAGCTAATCACACTCAGCTTCTGGAATATTCTCGATTTAAAACCACCACAAGGATCCGGCTGAACCGAACTTTATCCTTGACCATCTGTACCAATAACAGAACGGTTGGAACAAAGGTTAATCAGTCCGGTTCAACCCCACAGTTCAAGATTCAGGACAGCTACTAAGGCAAGTCCAAGGCAGCTTCAGTTCGGTTCAAACATAAATCATTTCAGCTAAGTTGTCTAGATGCTAGGGGACCATGAACTGAACTAATATAAATCCACACAAGGGATTAAGAAATTAATCCAGAGAGGAAGAACAACAACTCATCCAGCTGGTTACAATCTAAACTGATCTGGATCAAAAGGCAAAACAGTTTACCGGTTCAAATCAAACACTGTCTGAACCCAACTGATATTCCACTTTAAGATGAAGCCACGCCAAACCTGATCTGTACCACATCAAGAAAAGGTCGGACTCAATCAGAACAAAGCTGAATCGCAGTCAATCCAACAGAAATGCTCACATAAAACTGATCCACACAACAACTTACATATTTACCGATTAAAATCAAAGGATGAAGAACATGGGTGATTCTCAACTTCAGGAAACCAAATCTCCAACTCTTTACCACACAAATACTCACTGATTAAAGTCACAAGATGGTAAGAAAGGGTCGTCCATGCTCAATTCCCTTCTCTGAATTTTTTCTGAATTTTTCAACTAGTTTTTCTCACAGATTTTTCTCTCTTCTTTCTCTCTTTCTCTCTGAATTTTTTCCTGGTTTTTCTTGCAGTAACAGGACGTCCAGAGGAGAGAAGAAGGTGTTTTAAAGCATAAAGAGTTACTTCAGATGAGGGTTTACTCCCACACAAGGCAAATCTGAGGCTGGACAGGTGGAGACATGCTTCAGCACACAAAGCACAAGCAGCTGAACTTTTCCTTCCCATGAAGAAAGCTATAAGCAGCTGAAGCAAGTAGCTTGTGACCAGCATGTGACTTCTAATGAGAAAGCAGACAAGCAAGAAGGTTCAGGTCATGTGAAATAATTACTGAGGAAGCAAGTAGGCTAGAAGGTGCAAGACATGTGACTATTCAGAAATAATTTTAAGAGTTTTGTCTATATTTTTTGGACTATTTCGACTAAATATTTTTCATCATTTGAATCTCATCATACTCTGAATAAACTCGCCCAGCATGAATAAAAATCGACAATAATAATTAAAACTCGACCAGAATCATCAAGAGATGGTTTTTCGACCAAAAGAAAGCCCCGTCGAGAGATTAATTCACCGTTTTGATTTTTATTTAAATTCTGATCGATCAATCTTCAAACTGATCTTAAAGAATTTTTCTCGACCAAAATTCTATCTGCTCGTGAGGGCCGAAGGCCAACACAATAGGATCAAAATCCTATGATGTTATCCCATGCTAATGAATACAGAGCGTAGGCTTACTTTGAGCACTCCAATTTCTTCAAAGTAACAGCACCGGAGGTACGACCCGGCCAGTTAAGGCCAGGAGCATATCGCTAACAGAAGAGACAAGCCGACCGGTGCTCACCGAAGGCGGACCGGGCGACCCATCCCAAGGTTCAACTACGAGCTTTTTAACTGCAACAACTTAAATATATGCTATTGGAGCTGGAATTACCGCGGCTGCTGGCACCTGACTTGCCCTCCAATGGATCCTCGTTAAGGGATTTAGATTGTACTCATTCCAATTACCAGACTCAAAGAGCCCGGTATTTTTATTTAATTGTCACTACCTCCCCGTGTCAGGATTGGGTAATTTGCGCGCCTGCTGCCTTCCTTGGATGTGGTAGCCGTTTCTCAGGCTCCTTCTCCGGAATTGAACCCTAATTCTCCGTCACCCGTTACCACCATGGTAGGCCACTATCTTACCATCGAATGTTGATAGGGTAGAAATTTGAATAATGCGTCGCCAGCACTAAGGCCATGCGATCCGTCGAGTTATCATGAATCATCAGAGCTACGGGCAGAGCCCGCGTCGACCTTTTATCTAATAAATACATCCCTTTCAGACTTCGGAGTTTGTTGCACGTATTAGCTCTAGAATTACTACGGTTATCCGAGTAGTAGTTACCATCAAACAAACTATAACTGATTTAACGAGCCATTCAAAGTTTCACAGTCTGAATTCGTTCATACTTACATATGCATGGGTTAATCTTTGAGACAAGCATATGACTACTGGTAGGATCAACCAGGTAGCATTCATAAATCAGGGCAAGACCACATCATATTCCCGCAGATACATGGAAAGTGGGAACAAACGCAGACTTGACCGTCATCTTTTGTCCGGAGACAAACGTGCTTAGCGGGACAGAATTTCTTCGAGTCACCGCCATAATATTTCCGCAACCGAGATCTCAGCAAACAGCTTATTCACCTTTTCGAACAATGCATAAATTATGCAAAGACGCAAGGATCACAAGTCCCGGCTTATGTGTTCACGACTTCCCCACTGAAGGAGATGCCGCAAACAACATTTTAAGCAAAGCTTAACAATTCCTTCCAGATAGGTACGCAACACAGGCCCGGGATAAGTTCAACAAGCATAAAACTATGCTAGTGAAGAAACTGAGGAGGATAGTTGGTCTATAGTTGGGTGCCCTAGCACAGAGCCTACAAACACTAGCTATCCAATCACCACTCATACGCTGAATGTTCATTTGCCCCGCTAACATCAATCTTTCCAACCACTCTTGAGATGTAATCAAAAGAGCAACTGGAAGACGGATGAAACCAGGCCAAGACCATACAATCACGAAAATTTGAAGTTAGGGGCAAAACGGTCCGCCGGAAAATTCGCTGGAAAAGTTACCGGAAAATTCACCGGAGACAATCCGGCCATCGACCTCAACCCAGCCATCGATAGTGTTGGTGTAACACCCCGATCAGGCCGACAAGGCCGTGGTCGAAGCCTTACATCGCTCGGTCCACTTCCTGGCTGAACCTCTTAATTTTTGCCCTTTATTTATAATATCGCCTAAAGGCGAGGGCTAACTTAAACCTTAGCTAAAGACTCCCCTAGTCATTAATAGCCTAGATCCTTTCAACAGATACGCAGCTGATTATTCTCTAATTAACCATTGGTCTAAAACTAATCTAACACTTGTCTGGTCAAATCACCTTAGCCTTGGTTAGTTTACTCAACTACCAATAAGCTTAAAGGTCAATCCTAAATCCAAACCAAGCCATACGATTCTGAGGTTCCATTCCCCTAAACCATTCTATCTAGATCTACATAAGTAAATGCTAGATCATACCTTTGCCACATCTTTGGAGTTTATTAGCTCATCGGTCCTCCATTAACTCAAATTGCTCTTGCTTGACAGCTGGACCATGATCACTCAATGATCTTACTTAAGGTCCTTGTGACTCATGCATCAAACAACTCCCCTAGGTACTTAGTCATTCAACCAACCATCCCCACAGCCATAAGTAACCTTTGAGAAGTCTTTGAAAGGATAAGGGTTTGCATCTGGCATTTCTCGGCTCATGCACAGTCCGAAATCCTTTTGCCTTATAAGCAATAGTACCAAGTCCATCTTCTGGACTGACAAAGCTCATTAGATCCTAAGTCAATCAACCAACCATCCTCACATGACTTGGAACTCATGAGTCATCATCTGGCCTGACCGGCCTTGGAACTTAACCCAGACAACAGATATGATTTGTTCATACCAACCGATGCATTCATTAATCAGATTAGGACCGACACCTTGAACCATCATTCAGAGGTCAGGTCTTCCATACGCAACCATGATCAGATCTTACACGACCTTCCTTGAACAATCACACTTAGGCTCGGTATCTATGGTCTACGACACATAGTACTAGCCACGCACTTCGTCATGACTCTTAGCCAATCTCAAAGCTATCAACACCAAGGTTGATATCTAGAAGCATCACATCAATACTCTTACTCCAGCATTGTGACTATCCATACTAGTGTTCGGCCATCGAACCATCGTCATGAACCATGATCCGACCACTAGACTTGATAAGCCATCGTCCACTTAGCATGTACTGATATAACCGGCCTTCCATTGCCATCATGTGGGTCTACACCCTTCATAAGGCATATGGCGCCTATCCTACTCACCAACCCGAGGTTGATTGTAAGATATCCCACTTAGCCTTTGCGGCCAGAACCATCCATCCATTCACCATGGATTATGGTTCATAAATCAATCATGTTGTACGGATTGCACTAGCCCTTACGGCCTTTACTATTTCCTTACACTCATGTATTGACCTATAGGACAACCAATTGCCATCATGTGGGTCCACGCCCAACATAATGCATGTGGTGTCCTTGTGACCATCGAATCACTCGTACCCTGTTCCGTTCGAACCCTTTCAGTCCCGACCCGTTCGTACCATTTCAGTCACGGCCCATTCACATCCGATGGATCATGATATGTTCGTACCTCTTGTATCACGACACGTTCGTACCTCTTGGATCACGGCACGTTCATGCCTCTTGGATCACGACATGATCGAAGATCTTGGATCACGATACATTGCATCCTATGACGTGGTAATATGGTATATATCATATTGACATAATAATATAAAGAGACATAGATAGAACCACCAATCACAGCCGTTATAGCCCTTACCGATCGGTCCGTCCGTCTCTCGGCTAACCACCCTTGGACCCTTGGTCCTTGGCACCTATTTCCCTCCAGGAATAGGTCTTCCTATTGGCCTTAGTGACTTATAAATGCCACGGCCTAATATGGCTAAAGCCATACTCACCATGAACCAGATCGTGCCCTTATGGCTTTGATCTCGGATACTGCCCTTCCGGCTTGGATCCTCGGTTCTCATTGGGGGATCCCTTTGTTTAGGACGTGTGTCTTTTGTCTCAGACAGAATGAGACCGAATGAGAATCAATGAATTGATCTCTGGTCGTGAATCCGTTATATAGGCAACAAAGGTCATGTGCGAAGGACACATCCCTTCGAAGCAGCATCTTTTAGGACAGATCTTGGCGATCGATTACAATCAACGGTCCAGATCGTACCTGTTCGGAAATAGAAGGTTTCCAGACCTTATAGGCACGTCCAAACCCAAAGCCCAGACTTGGTACCCAAGCCCACGGCCTGCCCACAAGAGCCCAACGACTGATGGACCACATAGCCGGACCTCATGGCCCGCCACTGACCCGGACCCGGACCATCAGCCCGAAACCCAAACAGTCCGTCGAGCTGAGATGAGCTGACTCCCAGCTGCCTCAGCTTAGTGAGCTAGTAGTCCAGCTAGTTGAGCTGACTTAACTTGGAACGAGCTAGGCTGAGCTTGACCGAGCTATGTCTAGCTGATCGAGCTTCTCGTAAGCATCACCCAGCTTCTGTACAGCTTATCCTAGCTGACTTTTTTCTCTTATAAGGTTAAGTCTCAGCATCCTGATGTCCTTAACCTTCTATCTTGGCCATGGAACGCTAGCCTTAAGGTCTTAAGACCGGCTGGTTCATTTCCTCAAACCATGGCCGTCCCGACGGTCCTTATCCAGGATCGCGGATTTTACAGTTGGACCGAGCAGTCAAACACTACATACCCCTTCGCGTACTTAGGGTAGGCTCAGAAGAGTTCCTACCCCTTATATAGACAAAACACACTTTTTTTTCAGTCACCAGTAGACATTGGTTTGTGTTCCGGGAGTATTTTTTTAATGTAAAGAAAATACTTCGAATTTGAATCTGATTTTTTGCATGCTTCATAAGAATGGTTAAAGCTATTTTCTGGTAAATTTTCATGATTTTCATTTGCTTCTAACCATGACTTTTCATGCTACAAAGTTCGGGGTTCGTGGTCTTAAACGGATGTCTACAGCAACTTTTGATCAACACTTGACATCCTAAACTATTTGTTGACATATTTTTGATGTTTCCTTTCAGAAAACTTTCTTCAAAAATATTAATTTTTGAATGTTTGGCCTCTCAGGTGATTTTGGCTGTCCGGGTGTGATTTTGGCCCACATGGGCTGTCTGTTCAGTACACACATGATGTCCGTGTGTGTCCGTCAGCACACACAGGACGTCCGTGGGCTGTCCGTGTGTGTCCCGTGTGTGTCCCGTCAGCACACACAGAACGTCCATGGCTGTCCATCAGTAAACATATCAGCACGCTGGTCCTTGGACTCAGCACGCTGGCCTTCCGTGGACTGTTTGGGTGATTTTGGCCCTTCGGTGACTGTTTGGGTGATTTTTGCCCACGTGGGCTTGTCTGTTCAGTACACACAGGACGTCTGTGGGTGTCTGCCAGCACACACAGGACGTCCGTAGCTGTCCGTGTGTGTCTGTGTGTGTCCGTCAGCACACACAGGACGTCTATGGCTGTCCATCAGTACACATATCCGCACTTGTCCCTTGGACACAGCACACATGCCCTTCCCGTGGACTGTTTGGGTGATTTTGGCCCATGTGGGCTGTCTGTTCAGTACACACAGGACGTTCGGGGGTGTCCGCCAGCACATACAACAGGACGTCCATGGCTGTCCGCCAGCACAAACAGGACGGCCGTGGCCGTCTGTGTGTGTCCTTGTGTGGTGTCTGCGGTGTCCGCCAGCACACACAGGACGTTCGTGGCTGTCCGTGGCTGTCCGTCAGCAACACTAGGACGTCCGTGTGTGTCCGTTAGCACACACAGGACGTCCGTGTGTGTCCGAGTGTGTCTGTGTGTGTCCGTCAGCACACATGAGGACGTCCATGGCTGTCCATCAGTACACATATCAGCACGCTGGTCCTTGGACTCAAACACGCTGGCCCTTCCCATGGACTGTTTCGGTGATTGTGGCCACGTGGGCTGTCCTTCAGTACACACAAGATGTTCGTGGGTGTCCGCCAGCACACACAGGATGTCCGTGGCTATCCGTGGCTGTTCGTGTTCGTCAGCACACACAGGAACGTTCGTGGCTGTCCGTGTGTGTCCCGTCAGCACACACAGGACTTCTGTGGCTGTCCATCAGTACACATATCAGCACGCTGGTCCCTTGGACTCAGCACGCTGGCCTTCCCGTGGACTGTTCGGTGATTTTTGGCCCATGTGGGCTGTCTGTTCAGTACACACAGGACGTCTGTGGGTGTCCGTCAGCACACACAGGACGTCCGTTGTGTCCGTCAGCACACACAGAACATTCGTGGCTGTCCGTGTGTGTCCGTGTGAGTACGTCAGCACACAAAGGCCATCCGTGGCTGTCCATCAGTACACATATCAGCACGTTGTTCTTGGACTCAGCACACTGACCTTTCCCGTTTAATGTTAGGGTGATTTGGCCCACGTTGGATGTCTGTTCAGTACACACAGGACGTCCGTGGGTGTACGCCAGCAAAAACATGACGTCTGTGGCTGTCTGTGGCTGTCTGTGGCTGTCTGTCAGCACACACAGGACTTCCGTAGGCTGTCCGTGTGTGTCCGTGTCTGTCCGTGTGTGTCTTCAGCACCCACAGGACGTCTGTGGGTGTCCGCCAGCACACACAAGACGTCCGTGCCTGTCTGTGGCTGTCCGTGGCTGTCCGTTACAATACACATAACGTCGTGGCTGTCCGCGTGTGTTCGTGTGTGTCTGTGTGTCCGTCAGCACAGACAGGACGCCCGTGGGTGTCCGTCAGCACACACATGACGTTCGTGTGTGTCCGTCAGCACACACATAACATCTGTGGCTGTCCATCAGTACACATATCAGCACATTGGTCCTTGGACTCAGCACGCTGGCCCTTCATGTGGACTGTTTGGATTATTTTGGCAGTGTTCCAGTACACACAGGACGTCTGTGGGTGTCTGCCAGCGCACACAGGACGTCCGTGGCTGCCCGTCAGCACACACACGGACGTCCGTGGCAGTCCGTGTGTGTCCGTCAGCACACACAGGACGTCCGTGGCTCTCCATCAGTACACATATCAGCACGCTGGTCCTAGACCTAGCACGCTGGCCCTTCCCGTGGACTGTTCGGGTGATTTTGGCCCACGTGGGCTGTCTGTTCAGTACGCACAGGACGTCCGTTGGTGTCCGTCAGCACACACAGGACATCCGTGTGTGTCCGTCAGCACACACAAACATCCGTGGCTGTCCATGTGTATCTGTCAGCACACATAGGATGTCTGTGGCTGTCCATTAGTACACATATCAGCACGTTGGTCCTTGGACTTAGCACGCTGACCTTCCCGTGGACTGTTTCGGGTGATTTTTGACCCACGTGGGCTGTTTGGTCAGTACACACAGGACGTCCGTGGGTGTCCACCAGCACATACGGGACGTCCGTGGCTGTCTGTGGCTTTCTATGGCTGTCCGTTAGCACACA